>NW_020897769.1:0-59397 GCF_003984885.1 Neopelma chrysocephalum | reverse complement strand
GCCTTTCCTTCCCTCCCTTGCCTTTCCTTCCCTCCCTTGCCTTTCCTATCTTTCCCTTTCCCTCCCTTCCCTTTCCTACCTTTCCCCTGCCTTTCCCACCTTTCCCCTGCCTTTCCCTTGCCTTTTCTATCTTTCCCTTTCCCTCCCTTCCCTTCCCTCTCCTTTCCTTCCCTCCCTTGCCTTTCCTACCTTTCCCTCCCTTCCCCTCCCTCCCTTGCCTTTCCTTCCCTTCCATCACCTTTCCCACCTTTCCCTTCCCCTCCCTCGCCTTTCCCACCCCTGGATCGCTGGGCTCTATCGCCATCTCGCGGCCTCGAGGGCCCGGCCCCGCTTTGGGGGGATCACAGACACCGGGAAATCCCGAGCCTGTGCCCTCGGGCTGCCTCTGCTCGGGAGCGGCGTTCCCCTGCCCCTCCCCAGACTCCTCCCCCACTGCGACCAGCCTGCCCGAAAAACATCTCCGAATGCCCGCTCCAACCCCTGCTGCTCCAGGGAATCTGAGCGATGGCACTGCTGCCTTGTCTGTCCCTACAACAAACCGTTGTTGTCTCTGAGCTGTAGAACTGGGCTTTTTTTTTGATTTCTCAAGGTTTAGAAATTTTTATGATTGTGGTTAAGGTGGTTGGGGGATAAATCTTGCCCTGTACACTTCAGCTGCTCTGGCAGCCACGGCCAGGGGTAAAGCACAGCCCCTTCTGTGCCCTGTTACAGTCCTCCTTTAACTTAGTCCTGTGCTGGTTCACTGCCAGCAAACCATCAGGCTGGGACTGAACCCTTACTCCAAGCCCTCCTGTCATTTATGCTATGGAAGAAAGTATGAAGGAACCTAAGATCAAAATCCCAAGATGCAAGAGATGAGTGATCCTGTTGTTGAGCAGAATCAGACCTCAGCTGGATACACAACTCTGAAACTTTTTGGTGAATCTTGGTTAGCTTTCAGATTCTGCCTCTTGGGCTCTTCTCTGTTCAAAACTGCTTAAATTAGAAAGAGTGAACATGTACGATTTAAGTAGAATCTCTGCTGGAAACCACCTAATGTTTTATTAATAAATTGCCCCATGAAACTGAGTGAATAATAGATGAATGTAGCTCTGGTGGGACACAAGACCTGGTAGTGGACTGTGTGTACAAGGTGATGGGCAGATTGCAGGCATCTGTGACAAATAGTCATGAGTGGGACAAAGCCACCTGGACACCTTGCAGTAATGACTCCCTGACAGGCATGAGAACAGCAAAGCAACCTGGACCTGACCGAACTGAAACCAAAAAGCCCCTTGATGTGAAGAAGAGCCTGCTGTCACATCCTTCTTGTGAAGAGGGTTTCCATAAGAGTAGCCCTCTTGGATCAGGGCTGGGTGGGAAGAGAGGAGCAATTCTTGGTTCTAGATGGTTTGGATGCTACAGGTGCTGAATGAACAAAATGGGGCACTTTGGACCACAGCCTGGACAAATTCTGCTGCTACCACCAGCTTTGGGTGTTGTCCAGGTTTGTAATGGTCTTGCCTGCATTTGCCTTGTTCAGATCTCTGAGACATGGCAGCGCCAGCGGAGCTGAACCAGAGGCAAATGGAAAATGTACCACATTTATCACTTGTGATGAAGGGTCAAGTTGCTCCCAAAGGAACAGCTTCTTGTCTGATCACTACAGGTCATTTATTCTGTTCCCTGTTGCCCAGAAAAGCTGTGGCTGCCCCATCCCTGGAAGTGTTCAAGGCCAGGTTGGATGGGGCTTGGAGCAACCTGGGATAGTGAAAGGTGTCTCTGCCTGTGGCAGGGGGTTGGAGATAGAGGAGCTTTCCAACCCAAACCATTCTGGGATTCTGTGGTTCTTGCAGCCACAATTAATGCTGATTCCCACTAGCATCCTTTTTTGGGACACCTCTAAACCTCTTAATAACTCTTCAGAAGTGCTGCCCACTGCCTGGGTAAGCTCTTGGCTGCTCTGTGTGTGCTGCTGTCAAACCTGGTGATGGGAAAGCAGAGCCAGAGGGCACTGCCTGGGACAAAGAAGCCCCTCGATCTCTTTGGCAGCCACGTACCAAACTGCTGGGTTGCAGCACAGAGCTGGGTGCTCCCTGCAGCTGTGAGTGACCCTGCACAGCTGGCACAGGCCGTGTGCTGCAGCCTGGGCTCTGCTCTGGGGTGAGGAGTGGTGCCCGTGGCTGGACTCGAGGGTTGTTGGAGTTGCTGCTGGGTGCAGGGTTGTGCAGACAGCAAAGTGCCCCATGTATGGGAGGGCACGGATTTATGGAGGTGTGGGTGGGCTCTGAGCACAAGGTGCTGAACCTACAGATCTGGGGTATACAAGATGTTCCTTGTGAAGAAACAAGTTCTATTATTTATCTGCTCTGTGGTGTGTCTTTACATACAGTGACAGCTCTGGGCTCTGCTCTGCCTGATGAGGGTGTGGGATGAGGGAGGTTTGGAACGCAGCAACTTCAGAGCAGTGGAGAGTGTGGTGGGGCACTGCTTGGGGATGTTCACAGGCTGTGCAAGAGAGCAGTGGGGAAACTGGGGACACTGGGAGATGCAGCAAAGTCATGGATGTAAACCAGCCTAGAGGGGTGTGTGGTGATGATGATGATGCTCAAGACACCTCCAACAAGGAAGCTAAAGGCTGCAGGGATCATCCAAGGATTTCAGGTGCAATGTTGTAAGGTTAAACTGTCCATACTAAGTGAGATCTCTTTTCACTGTCTGGGTGAGCATGTCTCTGAGTGCTGGGCCATAGCCCCACTGAAATACAAGCTCTGCAGTGACACCAGAGCTGTCTGGTTGCCATTGGTTGCCATCCCTGTGGCTCACCTTGCTGCCTGTCCAAAGGAATTCCTGCTTCTGACAAGACTTCCAGCAAGAGCTCCTCCTGAGCCCAGCAAAATCCATTACAATTCTTGGATTATGTCACTCATACCAAAGAGTTCTCATGGTTTTGTTCCACCTTGGATCAAAGCAAAGGCAAGATACTGTGAGAACACATTTTATAAACTGGGAATATTTATTATCAGCTTGCAGACTGGAATTTTTTTGTACTCATGTGGTGTTTTTCATGTTCTTCCCTCATCTGTGCAAATGAATCACAGCATGTGTGTAATATATAGGCGGGCATCAGTTTTTTATTATGATTTAAACTCCAGTCTACTTACTCAACCATGAATTGGAAACACGTGGCCATAGTACGTAGGACCTTTTTATTCATGAAATGTTAAAACTGTAGTGGCAGCTTCCAGGGCCTCTCACTCCAAATTTCAATGTGCCTTCAAAAGGAATTGGGGTAAATGAGCAAACAGTCCTGCAGCAAACTTTGCAGTACCGAAATTTATGATACTACTTAATCATCTTCAGGGTACTTTGTGAATGTAACTCATCCCCTGAGATCCAAATTACTCTAGGCAAATAGGAGATTTGCTCAATAGCAATGTTTAGGAGAAGGAATGGACCTATTTGTAAACTTATGACCAGTTATGATAAAATGAAGATTAAATGGAGGAAGCAAATCAGGGACAATATTTAAAACTACTGGTATAGATGAAATTTTGTAATGCATTTCAAAATGGTTCCTGTTTAAAAATTGGCCTACACTTACTGAAGTATGAATAAAAGCCACATAATGGTAAAATAAGAGTGTTATTGTCCTCAAATGAGAAAAATTTCAAGTCAAATTAATCCAGATGTTTAGGATTTACCCAAAAGGAAATTGAAGCTGAGGAAAGAATGGGGAGAAGTTTGTTTTGCCGAAACCATTTCTTTTTGAGAATTTCTTTGTGTCCTACATTTTATTTTGCCACAGCACAGAGAAATGTATTATTTTCTGGGCACAAAGCCACCCCTGGGTTCTGCTGCCTCTCCTGCCCCATCCAGCTGCATCCCATGAAAGCTGTGTGGGACTCTTCTGGGCGGGTGTGTCGGGAGGGACAGAGGCAGAGGCACTGACACTGGTGGCTTTACGCAAGCGAGGAAAACTCTGCAGCCTAATAAGGAATGTAACTTTTTTTTTTGGTGATGCACATTAATCTGCTCTGTTTTCCCTACAGAAAAAAATCCCCCTCCTGCAGCTCTTGCCAAACAGCCTGGCTTCGTCTCCTCCTTTAAAAGTTCATTCACAGTTACAGCCGCAGTCACAGCTCACAGGCAGCTTGTCTGTCAGGAGTGCACAAGGCTCTGCATTTTGGGTCCCTGTGACATCCCTGGAAGGGTCATCCTGACACCACCCCCGCCGGAGATGTGATCGTGGTACAGTCCAGAGAATTCCAGGTTAAGGCTTTGGGGGATCACTGTTTGCAGGAGCCACTCTGGAGTTTGATGTGCCCCGAGCAAGGTCTGACCTCATCCAGGTGAGTGCCAGGGGCGACCTGAAAACTGCCACTCACCAGATTTGCACCTTTATCAGCAGGATGAAAACTCTCTGTGTCGCCAGGAACGGGTGTTTCAGCCAGCACAGTGAGAAAATGATTTTGATTACTTTTTGGTTTTGTTTAAAGTACATTTCTTTCAGAAAGTCACATCTCTATACTAACTCTTAGCTTTATTACAGGATTTATTGCCAAGGCATGAGTGCTCTCCTTTCTTCTGGGATAACCAGTCTCACACTAGTCATCTCTACAGGCATCATTAACAGTTATTCCAAATAGAGGGGCCAGACTGATAAAATGTGATTTGATCTCTGCTCTTATAATTCCCTTTGCTATACTGACTCTGATCTTCCAAGATACTGTCAGTTCTCGCTGTGGATTCTTTCATTGTGAAATTCAAATGGCAATTGTACTTTTTTTGGTTGTTTTGTTTCTAGTGAAGGAGAGATTTTTATACCGTGTCTACAATAATTGATAAGTGGATATATAAAATAATGGAGTGGTCTGACAAGGAGTTAACCATTAATTTGTAATAATTTTTTTTTAAACTGACTTTTATGAAAAGGCAGAATGGAGAGATACTAGAACTCTGAAGAAAGTTGTTTCCTGTGGTTCCAGCACAAAAGCTTGGCTTGAATGAATCAAGTGACAATGCTGTCGACATTTTCTTCAGAGCTTGTTATATATAACTTGTCTGGATTAATGGTAATTGTAACAATTGGCATCTACTGTACTAAATTCCTTTTTTTAAAAAAAATTCAAACTAGAGTTGCACCTCCCTGAGGTAGCTGAAAAAGTGTCTTCACTAAAGAGAAAGTTTATATCAGTTTAGCTGAAGGATCAAGCTGTGCTAAGGCTGGATCCTGTGCAATACACACAGGATTCTCTCGTTGCACAAAGTGCAGCATAAAATGAACAGGTGGCAATTGCTGTCCTGAAATAGAAAGGACCACCCTGAGTACTTGCTTTAGAGACCTGTTGGAAAGGGGGCACATCCTCATGGTGCTGGTGCACGGTTGGGTTGTTTGGAAAAGCATTTTAATCTTGCTTGCCAGCTGCAGGTAGATGTGCTGGTGTTGGTCTCTAGTGCCACGTGTTCATCCTGTACCATCACCCCGCTGCTCCTGGGGTCAGAGACCCTCACAGTCCGGATGTGCAGAGGGTTTTGAACTTCTGAATGCTGGCCAAGACCTAGCAAGAGACTTAAACATCTGCACTGGCAACAGAGACAAAACACTGCGGCCTTGAGGATGAGATAGAGTGTAAAAAAATCGTCTCAAGCTACTGCTTAATGTCTAAACTGTGAAGTGCATCATGAGCCTAGAGCTCGTGGACTTTGGGTGCCCTTAACTTAGTACGTGATCAGCAGAACAGAGCTGGTGGCTGCCAAAAAAGTTTGTGCCTCTGGCTGAGCCCCTCGGGGTCTTGGTGCAAGAGACCTTCAGCAGTTTACTTGTCATGTGTGGACAGGACCAGGAGCCACACAAAACACAGTTGTGAAAACCCAGTTTGGCTGAAGGCAGTGGGGCAGCATGTGCTGCTTTTTGAGAGCAGAAGCCTCTGTCTGGGAGCACTGGCCGAGCAGTGACTGTGTGTTTGGTGTGGGCAGAGACCTGTGGGGCTCCCCTCTGGGGACCAACGTGGGCAGGGGTGCATGGCAGGGGAAGATGAGCCTGGTCCTTGTGGCATTTAGTTGAATTGAAGGAAAGGAGCCACGGGGTTTTTATCTCTGTTTGCAATGATCTCTAAGAATTTTAGCATTTAGTTGAAGGTTTCACCCAGAAACCAATCAGGTAGAGGAAGAAGTCTGCTCTGCTGCTAACTCCACTCCTTTTTAAGTCTTTGCCTTTGCCCAAGGGGAGAAAGAAAATGTCAAAAAGCTGTTTCACGTTGGGATAAACTCTCACAGGAAAGGCAAGGAGGGGTGAGAGGAAATCAAGCCAGTGTTTACCCTCTCTGAGTGTGTGTCTTTGAGTAGTTTTTACCACTCAGCAGTGTACCACTAAACAATCACATGCGTGTTGATTTTGCTCAGTTCTCAAGCTGAAAAGATCCCACACACCCCTGACCATCAGCCCTGCAAATCTGGGCTGCTTCTGCTCACACCAGATGGAGTTGTTCGCCCTTGGGCATAATCACCTTCAAGGAGAGCTTTTCTCAGCTGCTGTTTGCCCCACCTGTCAGCCCCAGCACCCTCAGCTCCTGCCCCTGAAGGCTGGAACAGCCAGACTTCTTGCTGTGGGATGGGGGGCTGCAGCACATGGATAACCATCACCTCACACCCCAAAGGGCTGCAGAGCATCAGCCACGACTCCTGTACTCCCATCCTGAAGGGTCAGAAGGGGTTTACACTTTATCTCATCAGGAACTGGTGAGATAGAGAGGCTGGGAGAGAGAACAAACTGTGAAAATCAATGGCAGGTTCCTGGCAGAGCTCTTGCTTCACTCCTGGGCTTAGGGGATGGAAGGCTTGGTCCTGAACCAGCACCCACCCTCTGCATCGTCTTGCATGGGCTTTACAGTGTAATCTGCATTCTGGCTCACAGCTCAGGTGCTGGAGAAATTCCCTGGGTCCCAGTGAGACCCAAAAGAAAAGCCTGGTTAAGCTCTGTGTTGTTGCAATGCAAGAGTTGTAATTAATTTTATTGTAGAAAGCTTTGGTTTACAGCCAGATGATTCTGCCAGGCCTTGATGCAATCTCTGAAAGCAAACAGGTTATGGCCAGTCCTGTTTCTCACGTCCAGTTACTCTCCCCCACATTCCTTCACAGAAGTGATAGGATTTGGGCAGATACTCTCAGACAAAAATATGTGTTTGCCTCTCTCAATTTTAAGTGTAGCAAAACTGCACAGCAGAACAATGTTGGCACCTTCCTGTTTCTATAAAAAGGCAAATGCTTGTGTCTCCTTCCCGCAGGCAATTCTTGAGCTGAGCTAAAAGAGAAATCTTTACATGCTTACTAAAGTACTAAGTTACAGAGGCCATAAAATAGTCAAATTAACCTTATTTTGTTGAAAAATCAACAAAAAGAATGAAAGAAGGGCTAATGCAGCAGAATCATGGTATCCCCAGAGCACACAATAAAAACTTGGTGCTTCGCCCCATCAGGGATAACACTGCCATCCAAAAAAACTGGGAAGCCCTGAGACCACAGCCATTAATACTGGACAGGATGCTATTAAACTATCCAGTGCAGGAAATTTGATCGAAATTGAATATGTTCTGACTAATGTAATTGCACATACACACGACACGGATTTCACATTGACTTTACACTTTTATATTGGCTCTTACGCAGAGGAAGAGAGGACACTCAGTCCAGCACAAAGCTTCCCAGAGAAGTTAGTGTGTTGTTTAAAGAATTTGAATGAGTAAATTTCTCTAGAAGAGATGCTTCTACTGCAGGAGTAGCAGTGGAACAGCCAAGATCACGAAACCATAGAGTATGTGAAGTGGAAGCTTTTAAACTGCTTTAAGTTCCCCTGCACTCTTAATACAGATTTGCAAAGTCACTGCTTTGTAAGGACCTGTGATCATTCTGCACAGGAAGAGAGGGCAATAACCTTTTCCAGATGGAGCTCTGGAAGTGCCTTTAATTGGCAGTTTTACAGTTTTCTGGTTTTACAGAAAACCAGTTCAGAGTAATTTAAAGCTTTAGGCTGCAGGGCTGCTTTTTGGAGGCACTTACTGACTTGATTGCTCTGAAGTAAACTATGTGTTTGGAGGAAGAGATGTTTGGGAAAATATTAAACTATGTTTGCAAACAGTGAAATATTTGAGTCCTTGTTTTGCTCTCATAGTCCAAACAGTGGCTTTGAGGTTTGGGGAGAAGTCAGTTTTGAAGTAGCAAAGTTTAGAGCTGAAAGGTTTTTGTGTCTTGTCAAGATGGGCCCACAACTGCAGGTACAAAAGAGAAACTCGGAAACCAGGTGTTGGTGGTTGTTATTACTGGTAAGGAGACTGCTTGCATGAAACAAAAGCAAGCTTGGTATCTGCAAATGGGTAATAATCTTAAAACTGGGATCATGGAATCACAGAATGGTTTGGGTTGGAAGAGATCTTAAAGGTTCTCTAGTTCCAACCCCCTGCCATGGGCAGGGACACCTTCCACTATCCCAGGTTGCTCCAAGCCCCGTCCAACCTGGCCTTGAACACTTCCAGGGATGGGGCAGCCACAGCTCCTCCAGACAACCTGTGCCAGGGCCTCCCCACCCTCACAGCCAAGAATTTCTTCTTAATATCCAATCTAAATCTCCTGTCATTCAACTTAAAACCACTCCTCCTTGTCTCCACTCTCTGCCTGCGTACAAAATCAGTCTTCCTCTTTTTTATAAGCTCCCTTTAGGTATTAAAAGGCTGCAATAATGTCTCCCCAGCCTCTTCTCTTCTGCCTGAACTGCCCCAGCTCTCCTAGCCTAGGATGCCACCCCAGAGTGTGGCATATGCTCTGTATATCCTTTCTGGCATCCCTCCATGGTCTTCCCAGATGGGGGCTCCTGAACTAGCAGGACTGTGGTCCTGAGGCTGGGGTGTGCCTGAACTTGTGCAGCTTGATTTCAGGATCCACCTCTGGAAAAGCAGTTCCGTGTTCAAAGCTGTGTCCAACTGTGACCTTAAATCCTGTCTGGAAATGCACTTTGTCCTTTTACTCCTGGTGCTGTGCATGGAAATTCCTTCGAGTTTTGCAGTTGGAACAGAAAAACTGGGGTGTGTGATAAAATGTTAAGTGTTACAACACACCAAGCCTCCTCCTCGCAGAGGAGTTTCATCTGGCATGGAGGGTTCTCTGCAGCTGCTTGGCAGCGTCCGCCTGCGGGACTGAAAGTGCTGGGTTTGGTTAAGGCAAAACTGGTCCCGCTGTTCCTGAGCCCCTCTGGCTGGAATGGGAGTGGGCGGGATGCTTGGCACACACACAGGCTCGCTGTGGGGGTGTGCTCGGCTTAACAGCTGCAATAGCTGCCCTCCCCGAGTCCTTACCCTGCCTGTCACTTAGTTACACAGAGTTAAAAGCGCGGGCTGAGGGGACATGACTTTTGCTCAGTTTTGTGTGCTTATTGCACGAATCCAGGGGAAGTGAGGGTGTGGTTATCCCTCACACACCTGTCTGGACAGTAAGTCAGTGTTGTTTGTTGTGGATCTTCTGTGCAGCAGCTGGGAAAGAGAAAAGTTAAGAAAGGAAAATGTGAGCGTAAAGGAACACTGTTGGATAACCGAAGTAACACTTGAATCTCATCTCAATGCTCTGGTGAGGACCTGGATTTCAAGTGAATGTCTCTTTAATTTATGGCTGCTCGTAAGGCCAGGAGCTGGTATTTGCTGCTGTGTTGAATGTGATTTAGTCGTGCTCTGGCTGGCTCTGACGGGGGAAGCATTTCTGAGTATAAACTGTAAGTAAAAATGAAATTGTTCCGTGGTCAGGCTCAGGAGGGGACTCTGCACCGACTCAACTTCACTCTTTCACTGAAACCCTTTTTCCAATCAAAATAGGAAACTCACTGCGGAAAAACAGAGGGTCAGAGAAAAACCTTAAGGCTCAGAGGTTGAAAGCTGAGAGATGTGGGACGTCCTGTACTTCTGCTGATAGCACAGGTGCTGTAGGAACCTTGGGGGCAGCTGTGGAGTTGTTGTTCCGCCTGGAGACAAGTCCTGGGGAGCTCAGCTCAGAGGCTGGAAAAGATTAAAAGCAAAACTGTAATTGTGTATAGTGAGGGAATAAACCAAAAATATAAGAATGGCTGACCTGTAGAACTCTTCAGGGTTGTTTTTTTCCCTCTTCCTCTCTCTTCTGTCCCTCCCCTGGAGTGGTCCCTTTCTCTCTGCAGAGCAGTGAGTGTCTCTGAGCTGGGGTGTGGTATTTTTAGGACTGTGTTTCTTAGCCCTCATTGCACTGTGCTCAGCTCATTCTGTATCACGTGGCAGTGCAGGGAGCCCTGGACAGAGTGGCTGCCAAGCCCTGCACGGTGTTTCCTCAGTGCTGTGCATTGGGAGTGCCAGCTGAACCAGGGTGAAGCTGCTGGGTGTGGAGCAGGGGAAGCTCTGCTGCTGTGCACCGTGACTTGGAGGAAGGAGGAGGGAGCGTGGATCTTATTTTGGGGGCTTCAGTGATCAACTGAGGGTCAAAACCTGGGAGCTGCTTCAAAAATAAATCTTGGAATGGGAGCCGAGTGCTTGCTGTCTGCCTCAGGCCACGTCCTGGTAGGTGAACACCCCAGGAGAGGAGGGCTCAGCTGTGCTCCTCCATCCTCAGTGCTCAAACCACCAGGCTGTTGCATAGAAACTGCACTGACACTCTTGACTGTGGACTCTCCAACAAGAAAGAGATACTTCTGCTGTGTTTAAAAAGGGCAGTTTTGGTTTCCTGCAAAAGTGGGTTCCTACTGGTTTTCCAGGCAGTGATGGGACTTCAGTTCAGCTCCGGAGCTCAGTGTCTCCTGGGTGGATGGGGAGCAGCCAGGCTGGGCAGCCCCAGGAGCCTGAGTCCCTGAGAAACAAAATCCATTGTGTGCTCTGGATGGCACAGGGAGCGCGGGGAGGGGCAGGGTAAGAGCCGGGCAGGAGAAGCCTCCTCCTTGTGAGCTCCCCTTGGCGAGCACTGCCCCGTGCAGTCCGGGGTGAGCAGACAGCAGCCTGATTTCATGTGCTGTGCTTTATCACCACGTTCTGTGCAGTGCCACGACACTGGCTGTTGTGTAATGGGGTGTTAATCCTGGAAGGACTCACATTCCAGTCCGGCAGACAGCAAGAAAGGGCAGGGGAATGAGGTCATTAAAGACCTGTCTCAATGAATTAGGCAGTGACAGGGGCTATTTTATTACCCAGGGGCTATTTTAAAAACAAATAGGCTCGGTTTAGTGTGTTAGTTAGCTTGTGGGGAATTTTTAATAGGCGAGAAAGCCAGTTATCATGAAATAATTTCTATCCCACCCAAATTAGTCAAACTATATTTTGTGGACCCTGAGCTGTCTCTGTATAATTAACAAGTTGTTCTGCACTTGGAATTGAAAAATTGGTTTGTGAGGGGAAGCAAGTCTATTTGCCTTGTCTTGGGAGGCCACCTGCCAAGTGAGATGCCTTGTGACTTTTTTTTTTTTTGAGGGAGATAATTAAAAAGAAAATAATAGAATCATGGAATGGGCTGGGTTAGAAGGCACCTTAAAGACCATCCACTTTGAATCCCTTCCATGGGCAGGGACACCTTCCACTGGATGCCCCAACCAGGGATTGGGCAGCCACAGCTTCTTTGGGCAACCTGTGCTAGGACCTCATCACCCTCTCAGGGAAGGATTTCTTCCTGATATCTCATCTAAACCTACTATCTTTCAATTTGAACCCATTTCCCCTTGCCCTGTCACTCCATGCTCTTGTGGAATAGCCCTTAAGAAAAAGGAATTTGCTAAAAATGCCATAGTATCAGGGTAGTTTTAAGTGTAGTTTTGCTTTATTGAAGCTGGATTACACAGTCACTAAGGGACTTCATGGTCCACTTTTGGAAGGGAGACCCGTGGCCTGGCTGAAGGAGGAGGATTTTTTCCACTGATTCCAGCAGCATCAAGATTTGCCTTAAAGTCATGACAGTCCTGATGTATGCAAAATTTATCACTGGATTTTTGCCCTGAGAAAGGAGGGAGAATGATCTGGCATTTGAAGATTTGCCTGCTTGAAATATCAAGAATAAACTGGTTCTTTGTTCTATCACTTTGCTGTGTAAGATTCTGCTGGCAGAAATCTGGCCGTGCTTACGCTTATGGGCAGATGGGTGCGAGAATGGCAGAGAGGTAGAAGAGCACTCCTGAATACTCTCCTCATTCCCATTAGTGAAGGTATTAGAGCAACATTTCTCATCACTGAACTACCATTTGATTTATTGGGACGGGAGAGGGGAGGTGTGAGTTGAGGGCGAGAAAAAGGGAGAAAGAGAGGGTGTTGAAACCACCCCTATACTACTTAGGCCACAGTAGCTTTCACTCAGAAGAACAAAGACCATGAAAAATTTGACATTTCCAAGTGTTGCTCGATACTCTTCTGTATTCCTCCTGTTGTGCTGACACCTGCAAAGCCTTGGTTTAATTTTCTGCAAATGTGTGGAATCTCATCCAATTCATGCTGCAAATGGCTTGAGGAGCACCAGCTGATCCCACTGCAGCTGGACACAGCAAGTGGGCTGCCAAGATGATGTTGTGTCATGCTCCAGAGCAGTTGTGGTGGTTAATTCTTATGGTCTAACATAGGACAACTTGTATTTGTCTTTATTGCTGTAGATAACTGAAGGAAGGGGAGATAAATCTCTGACCTGTGTCCAGAAGGAAGAGGAGACAAATTGACACAGAGGAGCTTCCAAACAGAGTAAGTTCAGATGCTCTCACCACTCCCTTTCTTGAAGGAGAAATAATATCCCTCATGTCTTCCAAACTTCAAACTATCCTGAATGGTTTCTGTAGTTTATTTCTCAACTGTAAAATGTTTTAAAGGAATTTATTTGAGCTCTGTGGCTGTAACCATAAACTTGCCAGGTTAGATAATCAGGACTCCGGGAATTAAGTCCTGAGAACACATTTTTTCATCTTTTTTAGTGTTGTTGTGCTTTTTAAAGTATTTTAAACTCTCACCAATTATTTGCAACTATTTGCAACTTCTGGGAATTCAGTTCCCCGAAATGTAACATAAAGTTCAAAGACAATAGTACCAGCCAAAATATTGTCACTTAAATTGAGATGGAGAACCATAGAAATCTAGTTTTGGATTTTTAAGGCATAAGATTTGGAGTAGATAATTAGAGTTTAGTGGCCAGAAGAAGAATGTAGGACAGAAAGATAGTCCAGCCCTTCACACATGGTGCAGACTGAGAGCCAAGCCCCGCTCTGTTACCTTACAAATCAATCAGACAAAGAAAAATGCTGGGTTTGTGACTGATCTGGGCTCTTTCCTGATAAGAATTCTGTTCAGACAAAAATATGACCCTTATATATAGGATCTTTTCAGGTTTTATAATTTTCTAGTCCACTACTTTAACATAATCTAATTTATAATCTGGGTTGTTTTGTTTTAAATAAATCAGTAATCTCATTTAAAACAAATTATATGTGTTAATGAGTGGTATCATCTCTGGACTTTAAGGGGCCTTTGTAATTTGTACAAGCCAATATTCATTTTATCTAGACAGGGAGCTATGCCTTCATCAGTGCAACTCTTCAGAGATCAGAAGTACCACGAGCTGAAAGAGCAGTGCATCCAGCAGAGACGGCTCTTCGAAGATCCTGAGTTTCCAGCCTCAGATGGATCCCTTTTCTATCAGTCAGCACCGCCAAGGAAAGTTGAATGGAAGCGCCCAAAGGTAACTGATGAATGGTTTTTCACTCCTACTGTCTCCCCCAGTAGAGACACCTCCACCCAGAGGTGTCTGAGCAAGCCTTTGTTCTGTCGTGGATGTGACACCCTCTTCCTTGGCTGTGTTTCAGTTTGGTTCTGGTGAAACCTCAGCAGCAACACCCAGGGGGAGTGGAGAGTTTTTTCCTCTGTTGATCGATATAATCTCTGATCTCTGCATGGGTATGCTGAAGTTACTGTGCATTTTGCCTTTGACTTGTGTGAAACCTCAATTACACACCAGGGATTTTGTATTCCAAATGAACAGCTATTGTCTTGTAAGCAAACAGTAATGCTTGTGTCTATTTGCTACTTTTACTGGCATCTTAACAGGGAAATATCCCCACTCTTCTGCTTGCTCCACACCAGTGCAGAGGGACAGCATCTCTGCCTGTTGTGGGGGATGCCATGAAGGGGCTGATCAGACCTGTCCAGAAAGGCTCAGGCTGTGAGCAAGGATTTCTAAATGGCTGATTTTGCAGGCTTTTAGAACCCCATGAAGAGCTGAGGGACCCTCCTTTTTAGAACCAGCCCCACATCATTTAGATCAAAAGCAGTAACATAAGACACAAATCCCCTGAAATTTTCTGTGGGGAAAACCTGCTTGTTTGTGAGGGGGGGAAAAAATAAGAATGATTCCCCCCATTAGGGGACAATTTTCCTGCCCATTGATATTAGTGTCAAAACACATCCTGCTCTTTTCCTGTGATTTCCCTGGAGTTTCTCTCCCTCTGCCAGGCTGAGGTGGGGCTGGGAGGAGGAGCTGTGTCCTGCCAAGAGGGAGGAGAAGCCTCTTGCCCTCCTGCTGTCTCAGCTGGCCCTGGGATGTCCTCAGCCACCTGTCCTGGCTAACCCCTTTCTGAGGCAAACACTGCCTCTGTGTGGTGGTCCTGCTCAGCATGGGGTGAAAATACCCGGGAATGACAGTCACTCTGCTCAATGGATATTTTGTCTGTCTCATTTTTAACTAAACCTCGGGTTTGTCTCTTTTTTTTTTCACTGACCTTGCAAAAAGTATGAAATCCCAAGGACCTCTTTGTCAGTGTTAAACAAACAGCAGTGATCCTCCAACCAGGGCAGGCATGTGGGGAAAGGGTGGATAAGCTTGCTTCAGAGGTAAACAGTGTTCTTTAGTTACTCATAAAGGAAAATAATAGTCTGATCCTTCAGAATGAGCCTTATCATGTGCTTTCCTGGTTCCCTTGCTTGACCCTGTGTTTTATAAGCCCTGGTTTTGCTTTCATCTGCATCTTCTCTTTATGAAAGGGCTGTGATTGCACCCTTATTTTCTGGAAAGACAGAGCTGGTTTGTGTTCAGTAAGACAGCACAGAAAGACACCGTGTGACAGGACTGCTGAACTGCTTCCCAAGAAACCCCCCTTGTGTCCAGGCCACAAAAGGGACACTGCTGTCTTTGATTAACTCACTGGTGTCAAAGATCAGATACGTGGCTGAAGGTGGAGAACCTGCCCCGTGTTCCTGGAAACACTATGTGCCATGAGCCCCATTCTCCATCTTCTCACCAATTTTCCGGTGTTTTCAGGTGTCTTATCACCATGCAGGTGAAAAGTCCAGGAAATAAGATGCTGTGTGCTGTAGTTATACAGCATGTAGGAATAAACAGAGCAAGTGTCTCCCCACTTCCCAAAGTGGGAAGTGTGGGATGAGCAGGTTGGTGATTTATCCACGGCACTGAGAGGGGGGCTGAGGTTTTTGCAGACAACGCAGGAGCTCTGACCTCTGCATCTGCGCCTTTACTGGAGGCAGCACCAGCTTTTGTTTGCTTCTAACTGGTGGAAAATTATATATTTTCTCAGAAGCTAAAACATCCTCCTATTTACAAACGCTGATTTGAACCCTGACACCTCCTGTGCCTCTCTACCTATCTAAGAAGATTTTACCCTCCCTTGGAAGGTAGCAGAGGGTCAGGACATGTCTGCCTGGGCACTTAGTCTGGGTTACCTTTACATATTTTGCATTAATGTTCTTTATTCCACAGGGTTTGTGGTCACAGTCCTCCAGAATATCTAACAATATCCCAGTCCTCATAAATGCTGTGGAATGAGCACCATGAAAAACTTGGCTGTCAGGTGTAAGAACACCTGGGTTAAACGCCCCTCAGAGATAACGCTCTTCATCATTTAATTCCTCTGCCTGTTCTGTAGCTGTGTTGCTGCAGTCTAACCCTGTTTTTTGGTTTGGCTGTGAACAAGACCAGAGACATCTGCTTATGTTTGGGACTTGTGTCAGAGTCCAGGGGTGCTGGCAGGGGAGGGAGGTGTCCTGGCACCGCATCAGGGGCTGAGCCGTTGCACGACCACGCACTGCAAGAACAGTTTCGGGGCATGGAGCAGAATGACAGCTCATCACACCCCGGGATACCTGCCAGGATGGGGCCTGGGGAGAACCCAGAGCTGGAGAAGAGTGGACATTAAAGGGGGATGCCATGAGATGGCATGGCAGAGTGATGTGGACTCCTAACAGTACAGTCCAGTGACATTGCTGCCTTCTGTGTGACAAAGTGTTTAGATTGTAACAGCCCCTGTGTATAGTGACACTTAACCTGGCTTGACAGGCCTCTCTCCATGCCCCCAGCTCCCTTCTAGAGTGTGGCTCTTGGTTTAATGATCCCTTTTTCAGATCTGAACATGCTTTTATTAATCCCTTCAGCCACTTCTTTCCAGCCAAAAATATGAGGTGACAGCAGTGCTCTTGCTTAATCAAAATAAGGGTCCCTGCCCACCTCTCCTCCTCACCCCTCAAGCTTTGTAGGATCCAATTATTGTTCTTCTTGAAAATATTACTTATTCTGCAAAGGTTGCTGTCATGTGCTGAAATAGTTTTGGCTTGTTCACATTTCTCTGTTATTGGTGGTTATTGACTCTTGTTCAGCTGTAGATGAGCACAAGTTGCAAAGCTCTGTGTGCTGTGACATTTGTGTTTGTACTGGAAACACTGGTGTGTGTGGAACATGCCCGAATCTGACAGGTGAGAAAATGCGTTTCAAAGAGAGATGATGAGCCTCTGCTGAGCTTTGAGGGAGCTCACACATCCTTTTATGTTCCTCAGACATTGATGGGAATACAAAGGCAGTTTCAGGTCGCAGGTTGTGCGATCCAGGCACCAGTGTCTTGCAACTTGCTTGTTCATTGTGCTTCTCTGGGATGTGTTTGTAGGAGAAAAGGGCTGTGAAGGACTCGGCCTTGCACTGAGATGAAATAAATCCTAACTGGCTTCTTTTCCTTATGTGTCTGTCACATCCTAGACCTGAACACCATGGATGTTGTTCTCCAGAGGCCAAGTAACAACCCTCATTGGGTATGTTCAGACATGCACTCCATGACTGCTTTGTTCAGGGCTACTCGAGGATTTTAGGACTTCCTGGATTACACTGGTGATCATTTTAACAGGCACTTTTTATGCTGTGATTAGCTGTGATTACACACGAATGCAGCAGCAGGGAGGCTGTTTGCCATTGTTACAAATAGCTTTATGTGCTATTAAAAGCACATTTAGCTTGTGATCTTCAGCTACAGCTCAGTATCTATGGAAAAGTTTTAAGTCAGCTGGTGTTTTGCTAAACGTACATATGTGTATGTGGTTGCAGGGCACCTTAATTTTTGTAGAAGACCTTAAGCCTTGCAGACTCAAAACTGGTATAAAAGGTCATAGGCAAAGTAGGCTCTGACCTAAGTTTAAACCCTTCACCTTAAAGAAATAGGAAAGGTATTAAGAGCTGAACTCTGGGAAGCAGTCTGCCCTTGAATATAGTCAGAGAGATTGAAGGGAAGGTTTCTGTACATATTAATCTTGTTTTCCAGCTTAAACTTGTTGAGGCAGAGACCATGTAGTCCAAGTGATGCAAACTTCTGTTTGTGTGTTGTAAGTAGATGAGGGGGGAACAACAGGTAGATGGGAAACTGTCAGAACAAAATTCTTAAATGATGGCAAAGGATTTTTTCTTTCCTCATTAAATATGTACATGATGAACTCTGTGCCCTGAGCCTCCTACAAATGGAGTCTGGCACTGCTGCATGTTCGAGCTGAGTTGTTCCAGCATCCTTGTTGCTTGATCCTGCTGAGCTGAGCTGCAGCCATCTGTCCCTCTCGTGCAGGTGTCGATCTGCAGAGGAGGAGTAGCTGCTTGCCAAGGGCTGGCTGCCACAACCCTGCAATGGAAGCAAGGACAGGCTGCTCCTGGGGAGGAAGGTGTTAAACCCACCCCAGCTGCGGGAGCTCGGGTGTTGGCACAGCTCACATGCATGTGGCAGCACAAAAACATGCTCTTCACACCCGTTGCCTTAGCAACTGCACATTCAGATGGCAGGACTGGCAGTGGGATCCTGCAGAAGATGATGCAGTTGCCATTAAGTCAAATTGTTTTCATGTTGATGGAATTAATTTTGAGCTAGGAAGGAAGGGGAGGGGTGATGGGTGCACATAAGTGATATTCCAATGAACTGCCACCCGTTTGAGATCCTGGCGTAGGCAAGTCTCCATCATGTTTTGTGTTTCTTTAAGGGTAAAATCAGTGCTGGCACTTGGCTTCTGAACCTTGTTTGGGGTTTTTTTGAGAGACTAAAAGTCCGCCTCAAGAGCTTTATTTCTTTAGTGAGAGTAGATCTAGTGGGGTAATCTGTACATCTCAGCTGCCACTGTTCTTGCATCCTGGTGATCCCCAGGCTGGAACTGTAGGGTTTACAGTGGCCCTGGGGAATCGGGATACTGAGATAAAGTGGAGGGCAAGGTCTTTCAAATCCAGTTCAAAACAAGTCTTGGCCTTACTCTGTGGCTGTAATTCTGGATCAGATGGATTAGGATTCTGCTTTCTTGTTGTCTTATTTGGTGGAATCAGTTGATTGGGACCATTTCCACCAGCAATTGGAAATGTAATGTCATGTTCAAGAGGAGTGGTTTGCCACTTGGTTTTGCACTGGAGTGATGAGACAGAGGTGGCCAGCTGTGATTTGGTACATGAGATACATGGGAATTCATTGACATTCAAAACATTATAAAGCACTTAGCAGCACCCTGGTGTGTCTTCAGTATAAGTGTCTTCAGACCAACATTTCCCAGGCTTTTAAAGTCCAGCAACACTTAACCAAAGGCAAGAACACTTAACCAATCATTGCTTGAAATGGTTCAGATAACTGGTTTTATTCACTACCAGTTACAAGGTCCTCAGTTTGTCTCCAGTTGCAATTCAGAACTGATTTTCAAGACAACTGAGGGCTGATGGCAAGTCTGGGCAGTAAAGCCCTTCCTTTAAGGGACTTGGGTGATGTGAATGACCAGGTAAGTGTGGGGTGCTAAAAGTGTAATGGAAAGTGCTGGTTTGGATGTTTTTGCTGCTCCTGGAAACAGCATAAATATAAACCATCTGCCAATATTTTGAAGGGGATATTGAAATCTAAATGTAATCTAAATAAAAGTGCTAATAGCTCAAATGCATGTAGTATATATTGCTCTACAGAGATGAAAAAAGTAACTATAGTTCTCATTCTACCAACCAGGAAAGTAAGTTGTCATAGAGAGAATCATGATAGATAGAGTCTGTCATTATTAGTGCTACCCTAATATGATACCGTAATCATTTTTAAATTAATAATAGTCTTGGCTGCTCCAAGTAATTGATATTTTTGAGGAGCAAACACATTTTGAAAAAACTGGGGGGAGGAATGGTGGCTTTTTTTTTTTTGGGGGGGGGAAATACTGAGTTGCAACTTTCCCCCAACTACACTAATAAAAATTAAATACTTCTTGAATTTTTTCTTGGAGGCAAGGAAACATTTTCCAGCTGTAAAGGGCCTTCCCTTGTTGGTTTTGTAAGGTACTTGGAACAGCATGTTCTGATGGTGTCTGGCCAAGCAATTCACTGAAAACATCATGGGCTTTGTTTTGTTTCTTTCCTTCTCACATTATTATTTTCTCCTAAGGTTTTGAGATTGGTTTTTAGTGTTTGTTTGTTCTTGTTTTAGGGTTTTTGTTGTGTTTTGTTTGTTTGTTTGTTTTGGTGTGTTTTTCTTTATTTTTTTTTTTACTGACCTTGTTCTGAGAAGAAAATGCCTTCTCCCTTTGCAAGAGAACACACTTTGACGTGTTCCTCCCCTCCCCGGCCACTCTCTGTTGCTGCTATTCCATCTTCCTCCTTGTATTATTTGCAGAAATAACAGAACCAAACTGTCCAGGCAAACCATCCAAACTGCTGCTACTTGTGGTATTGTAACTGATGATCTGGACATTCCGAGGAGAGTCATGCCGAGCTTTTCTTGCCCTTTTCTTCAGGACCTGTTTTTAGGACTCTGTCAGCATAATCTCCTTGCACAATAAATGAGTCTGAAGTGGTGAGGGTACCAGAGCATTTGAGTGTCTCTAGCTCTTCTTATGTTGATTTGCTTTGAGGGAAAGGGGTTCTTCCCTGAGGAGGAAGGAGGTTAAAGACCTAATGAGTGGTATCCTTTAGAGGCAGAAGAGTGCTCAGAGTGGGTGTTAATGGCTGTCATCGAGATGCTGTTGATGCTCTGTCTGGGATGTGCTGTGGTGTGCTGCCTCAGAAACCGGGCAGAGGGAGCTGGTAGCCAAAGGGCAGAAGGACAGACCAGAACCAGTGTGACACCCTGGCAGGTGAAGGTAGTGAGATAAATGCAGCTGTTTCATACAGTTCATTTGCCTTCTTGGCCGAGAAATAGTAAAGGTGGAGTTTTTTGGGGACTGTGTTTTGTGCGTTTCACAACTGGGAGTTCTGGTTTTTTTACAGCTGGCTAAAAAAAGGAAGAAACAAACAGGAGCATTTTTGCTCCATTAGCCATGTAAAACATGGTTGATAGCTCACAACTTCTGAAAGCAGCCTCCTGAGGAAACAGGGAAACTCTGGAGGAGTCTCCTGTGTTTAAGGCTAACACTATTATTCATCTGTTCTTGTTAGCTAATCTTTCATGGGGCCAAAACCTGTAGCACAAAAGGAAGGGCCTTTATTGCCAGAGTAGAAAAGACAGCTGCCACAAGATATCCCTTGTTGAATATAATAAAAATGCATAATAATCACTTGAGGTCACATTATGTTGATCACAGTGAAAGAGGGTGGGAGACCATCGTGGGTCAAAGTGCTCAGACTGTGGCCATTGTGCCAGTTCATGTTCAGCATGACTCTGATCCTTTCACAGTGGCTGTGACATGCTCTGCTGCAAGCCCTGCCTCAGGGGGCAGGTGTTCTGATATTGTCAGATAAACTGGAAAATGTGTGTTGACTTTCTCTGCAGGTTTGGCCTGCTATTATTCCAAAGTAACCTTTGTCACCAAAAACTCAAAATAATAATTAACAAGCTTGTCTCTGGAAATGTGTTGTGCATTGGACCCTGCAAGACTCCTGTTAACAGCAAATATTTTGAATTTGATGGCATTTTGCTAAAGAGGATTTTAAAGATGAAGCAATACAAACTTCACATCAATTATAAATTTCACCAATGTCAATCCTCAGCAAACTTAAATCTTGATTTGTTGCAATATTATTTCTGTCTGTGACAAGACCAACTCAATTGCCAATACAAATATGAAGACTATATGATGGGCAGGCATGGATGTGTTTAGATGGATTTATGTACAGGGATGTACATCCATGACACCAGACAGGGACTTGGGAGGCAGAATGGTGCAGTGGGAAGAAGGGTGAAGCAGTACTTTGGACTTGCATTGTCACCCCAGAGCAAACCTGTGGCATTTTGAAGGCAGACAGAGTCCCAGAGTCTGTGCTGTAGAATTTGAGGCATGTTACCTTTATAAGGGGAATTTAATTATTTTTTTTCTGTGCTAAGAGTAGTGATGGGAAAATAGTAACATTCCAGATGGACAGTGCAGCCATCTGCTTTTCTAGAAGATGGGTCCAAGAAGCATGGTGAAGTTGCTGGACAGAGCAGTCACCAAAGGGCTGTTGCAGATGTGTTGTTAAGCACTTTCTTTCCCAATTGTTTTGTTCCTGTAGGCAGGAAGTGAGCAGAGCTGTGTGTGGTGCCCTGAGGACTCCTCTCACATAGCCAAACAAACAAGGAGGGATCTCTTAACTCCTTTAATCCATCCCGGCAGTTATTGCTGGCAGTGCCTGGGATTCAAGCCTTGGAGGGTCACCTACAGCTGTGTGACCCCTGTCCCTGTCCCATTTTCCCAGACCAGAGTCCACAGTTCAGACCAAGGCTGAGGTGAGAGCAGTGTGCTGTGGCTCAGACACCCTCTAAATAAGAAGCCCCAAGAACTTCGCGGTATTTCATTCAGATGGGCTCCGTTTCTGTGTTTGAGAAGATCCTTCAGAAATAGGATCAGGAATTCTGCTTTGTTCTAGGATTTTGTGTCTCTCCTCACCTTTCTGCAGCGGGCTGGTGACTCCTGCCTCTGGCAATGAGCTTATCCCTGAGGAGACCTTGATTGTGCTTCTGGGTGTTAAGCAACTTGAAAAATGAAAGTGTGGGACAACACAGTGCTCCAGAAGTTGGGAAGGGACCTCCTCACTTTTTATGAGATGGGTGTGTAATTTAAGAAGTTCTACTGAGACTGAAACAGATACTGTTTCGTTCTCCTAAGGATCTTCTTTTAAGAAGCATCCTTTTGTAAACAATAGGAATTTATGAACTTAGTTTAATTCACTCTTATTGCCCTTAGTCATATAGGCTGGTGCACCTCAATATTAATATCATGGGGTTTGAGCCCTGGCCCCTTTCAAAGCCTTGGGATTTTTACTGTGCTCTATTTATCACCTTGTCTTTCCTCCAGCATTCTGAGTATGGGAGGCATCATGAAAACATTGCTTGGTATGTTTCCATCTTTGTTTCTCACTGGATAAAACATTCCTCCCAAAATATTTTGTCCTTAATGTTTTCAGCTGGGGAAGTTGTGACATATTTCTTCTGAAATTGCCAAACTGTTCTCAGAATGGAGCTGTTTGCTCACCCTTATTTTATTAATGCCATAATTTTATTTTTATTTTGCCTGGAAAATCTTGCTAAGATGGAGCTTGCCCAGAAGAAGAGATGAGCAAGGAGCTATAAAGCCTTCAGCTGTCAGCAAATGCTCACATCCAACCTCTCCAGTGCAGTCTGGTGACTGTGTGGACCCCACATGACATCAGCTTGATGGCTCAATCCCACTTCTGATGACATTTCAGAAAATTCTTTGTTCTTAGTTGTGCCCCCTGTGTTGGCTGTGTCATGGCAGGAAGGAAAAACCCCAGTGGCACCTTGCCAGCAACGCTGCCTCCCTGCTCCAGAAGCTTGTTGAGGAGCTGGGAGTCCCGTGGGTACCCTGTACCCAGCTGCATCCTTCCTCCCCCTTGTCTCGCAGGCACCAGGGTATTGTGAGGCACGAGTTCCCGCTTTTTAAGGTGATATCCTTAGGTACACTCACCCTTCCACGAGTGTTGCATTCATTTCAACATGATGAAGTGGCGGTGTTTTGGAAGTGGCAATTTTCACAACAGTGTTATTCACCCAAGACTTCCAGGAATATAATTAAGAGCAAACATTTGTAAATGACATGCATGCTTGCCAAGCAGACAGCTCTCCAGATGCCAGTATTTTGTTATCTTCTCTCTTGGCAGTTTTTCCAGTTTGTATTTCCCTCTCCCGGGTTGGATGGAGGCTTTCTTACGTTGTTGCGGCTTGTTTGCCCCCAAAGAAAAAAAATATTAAACGACCTCAATGTCATTTCTAGAACATAAACAGTGTGGTTCCAAGGCTCTGAATGTTTCTTTAAAGTTTAAAATGTCAGGTTTGATTTAGTTGGTTCCACCATCAGTAGATGAAAATTGGTTTCTCAGAGAATCAGCTCCTGTTTGCCCTGAGGCGATGTGGTGATGGGAAGGATGACATGGTAAAATTTATTTTGAGGCCGTAAAACAAAAAGCCTGAGGATCACATCCTCAGCCAGCATAAGTCTTCTTACAGTAATTGTTAGTTCATTGATTCAGTCTTCTGAAAGAATTAAATGTCTGAGTTCTCTGAAGGAAAAATTACAGCCCGAACATGCCAGTTGCAAAGGAAATTAAGGTATTGTTCTGTCAACACTTCACCAGGACTGGAAAGCACTCAAAAAATGCTTTCTGTCTGAAGAGCTTTATGCTTTTCTCATTTTATTTTCATACTTAAAGGGGTATTTGGAATTAGTAAAGTCCTGGAATTTGAGGCTTTGTAAGCAATTCCATCTTAGATTTGGAGAGTAATTTGTTTGAATTTCATGCTGTTTCCCTGTGATCTAAATGTATGCCTCCTTCAAGATTAATTCCATTTAAGGATTAAATAAATATATATATATTTTGTTGGCTAAAAAAAAGCTCTTAAAAATCCTTCACAGCCAAAAGAACCTTTTAGAACTGCTGTCTTGCCTGTATGTGGCATTGTTTCTAACTTAATCATAAAGGCTAAAACATTTTGAATTTGCATCTTTTCCGGTTTTCAGGAAATAAAATTTTCTTCCTCAGGAAAATACTCTTTCTATTCAGAGCGAATTTTATCTTCCAGATTTTATGCACTGAACTTTGGCCAGTGTTGCAGGGGTGAAAGGCCACCTTGACCTCCTCATGTGCCTCAGGAAATGGAATCTCTGCCCTTGGAGATATCCAGAAGCCATTGGGGCGTTCACTGGGCAGCCTTCCCACACATGGGGGTTGGACAAGGTGGCGTCCAGAGGTCCCCTCCAACCTCAACCATCCTGTTATCAGGGAGAGGAGAGCTGGGCCATGGGGTTTCAGTGCAGAGCATCCTGGGATGGAGTCAGTGCGGGGTCTGGGACTCCCTTTTTGGGGTGGATAATGGATGTACGTATGGTCCTCTTACTTTCATCTCTGTTTTCTCATGTTGAGGCCAATTGGTCTCGTGTGCAGTCACCCACGTGCATATATTTATATAATACCTGGTATGCACAAATCTGTACCTGCTCTTTGGGCTGGGAAGGCAGACCCTGCTGTCTTATCTTCACTTCTCAAATGCAGAATACCTTCAGCCTCTTCAGAGGCTCATAACCTCACTCCATAACTGCCACATCTGTTTCACCAGAAATAATACAGCTTTATGCAGGGGCTTATTTCACTGGCTTCAACATTTTGTGTGGGAAACTGGCCCTGAAGAAGAGCTAAACTGGCCTCATTAACTAAAAGCATGAACAGGTGAAGATGCAGGTCTGCTGGCAGTGAGTTTTGTGGTAAAATGATTCTGGGTCACATGTTTGCCACATTGGCTTCCTTTTTACCTGACAGCTGGGGCTGGCATCAGGCAGATGTGATGTTAGTGTTTAAAAAAGGAATTTGTCTGAAATGAAGCAGTGAGTTCAAATCTACATCACATTGGGAAAACCAAAAATAAGCTTGATAAATGCAGTGAAAGGGCTAAGAAACAGCATGATATAAATAAGGAAAAAAGTTTCTTCTTGTGTCTTTCCAAGCAAGAAGCCTCTTAAATGCCTGAACAATTTAAACACAGAGATGAAACTGGCTGTGCTTCAACTGGGATAAAATCATCACCAAGTAAACATTCGGACTATCCTGACAGGCTGACTCCTCCCAAGGAGCCAAAGGCTTTTCTCAGTGTATCTGTCTGACTGAATCTGCTCTAGTCTTTTTGTTTTGGGTTGAAGCAGAAGAAAATCCTGGATCATGGTAACGAAAACCTTGACAGTGAGAGATTGGAGTCACTTGCATTTGCCATCAAAGTAAGCAGAGATACCACACGTGCCATGGCAACAGACAGTTGAGTGGGAGCTGGATACTCTGGGAAAAGGCTTATCCTTTATCAGATGTCAGAGTGCCCACAAGAGAGGGAGATACCAGATAGCAAGCTCCCTAAACAGATCTGTGAGATGTGGAGGTAGTTCTCTTATTGATTCCTTCTGAAACGTGTGGAGTCGATAACAGAATGTGGGGAAGAAAAGCAAAGGTGAGAACACAGTGAAAGATACAGGGCTAGAAAGGAGAGTACCTGGCTGAAGTGTGAATTAAAGTGAATTCATGAATATAGTGGCAATACTGGCTATCATTTGGCATCTGCCAACTGCCCTTAAAAAGTTTACCCTTTAGCATATAATATAGTTCCTTAAATTGTAAAAACTTCCTGAAGTTTTGGCATAATTAGAAGGGGCTTATCAAAAAATTTTAGTCCTCTTTTTAGTCCTCTAACAGCAATCTGTGCTAGACAAAATAACCTGCATGGAGTTAAGCGTGTGCTTGATTGCTTGGCAGATATGACAACTGTGACTTTGTTTGAGAATCCTACTGTGGAAATCACTGTTGTGGGTTTTCCAGTTTCATCACTCAAAACTGAAGAAACTTATCTCATGTGCTGATAACTTTATGGCTAAATTAACATCGATCCAAGATAAGGCTTTAAAAGATATTTTAGAAATAGAAGCTGCTGTTTGTTTTCAAGATGTGTAAATAAAACCCTTTCTGGTAGTTTCTGTGAATTTATGATTCTATGACCCACTGATTTGGCTGAGTCATAAAAGTGCTTTTTATCCAGCAGTAAAGCAGATGCTGCTGTGTCAATTTTGATGCAAAAATTTTATAGCTTGGAATTTGAACTCTTAGACAAGCAGCAGATTCCCTGAAGTGGGAAGGTGGTTGGTTGTTGAGACTGGATGCAGCAGATGCTGATGTCACTGTCCTGGCTGCAGCTCAAACCCAGTCTGGACAGGGAATGTCAGGAGTGAGCTGTAGCAGAAGGCTCAAGGAATAGCCCCATGAGAAGGCTTTTTCTAGAGCTTGTGTGAATGATCTGATAAAGGTCTGATAGCATGAAAGCTCTGTGGTTCTCTTCAAGGTACTGGACATATCTCTGTGTTACTTAAAGACAAATACCCTGTATTACATGTTCTAAGACTGATCTTTGCCAGAAAGGATGTCCAGACTAGAATTTAGGAGTCCGATATGTGTCATGTTGGGACAGAGACACTCCATAGACTCTGACTTACACAGGCTCAGCAAAGTTGTGTTGTGCTTGCTAGGACAAAATTTTTATTAAAAAAAAAAAATCAAAATCCAAAATTCGATATAGCTCAAGTCATCTATTTGTTTAAGAAGCTTGAGTCTTATGCTCAGGGTTTTATACCGTTTTACAGTTCCTCTTTTTATGTTATGAAGCAAACATCTAGTCCACGATGGTGTGGCATGGATCACAATTCCAAAAGTGTATCTGGAAGGTGTCACTGGCTACTCCTTGCACTCTTATCCCAGGCATTAAATTTTTTTTTACTTTAAGGAACTAAATGGGAGAACATCTCAAGGTACTGTCTGAAAAAGATGAGGAGACTGGGAGGAGAGGATGAGGGATTTTTATCCTTAAGAAAGTGTTTGATACGAATGCCATGATTAGCAGATACTGGAAACTAGGCTGAACCCAAACCCTGCTGGATAAGGGAGGTGGAAAGGAAGAACCTGTTGCTAAAGGGGTTTGTGCTCTTTAATGTGGTGGTTTAGATTTTGGGCAAGGAAGAAGTACCTCCTTTCAAGTAAAATAAATCATCTCCCAGATTAACCTGAATTTTCACTCCAGACAATGTTTCTTAGAGGACTTGACTTCAGTTTTGCCACACAATGCCCAGTGGAATAACAAAAATAATAGGTGACTTCGCTGAAATCTGCTTAATACTCTTATTTAAACAGCATATTCCCTTCCTCATAAAAGGCATTGATGGAGAATTCCATCTGCATCAGTTACCAGCCCCCTGAGACACAGCATAAGGTCAGACTGGACAAGCCTAGGAAGGTCACGGCCACTGAGCCAAAATGATGCTTGTTATCAGGCAAAGGAAATAGCTGCCTCTCCAAACAGAGCTGGGCAGGCAGGAGCACAGACCTGGGAATTGCTTATTCTGCACTGGTCCAGTGCTGAATATTTCAGTGCAGTGGAAAAAATTGTGTGTGAGTTAATCCAACCTCCTTTTCTCATTGTTTTTATTTCCCGTCTTAGGAAACTAGTCCAAGAATTTAATAGAAAAACATGTTTTGAGGAAGCAATTAAAAAAACGTAGCTAAACAGTGGGTGGTCTTTTAGTCTGATGACCTGTGAGTGGACTTACAGGCCATGTCTGACCTCAGGCACGTTGGTGTGTGCCTGCAAGTGACATCAGGGAGTCGCTCTAAACCGACTGCCTTTGACCTTGGCCATCCCCTGTTACTTGCATTTAATGCAGAGACATTTCCCCTGCTTTGGTATGTTGCCTTTTGCAGAAATAGAGTTACACTGGCTTATACCACCTGTCTCTCAAAAGAACTGTACACTCAGTTTTTCTCTAAAATGCCTCTGACTTCTTTCCTTTATAGTAGAGAAAGAAAAAGGCCCGTTGGTCTGAGATCTCTGGCCTGCTGACATCCCTGTTTGGAGCTAATTAGCCCTCAAATAAAGGGTTAGTGCACACACAGAGGCTCATGTGCAATGAGTCTGATGTGTCTGGGGCTCTTCCCTGTGTGCTGTGTCTCCCCATTCTGTCACTGTAATATTTAATAATGATTTTGAGCTCATTTATGATTGATTTTATTAAATACAAAGGAAGGTATTTGTAATGTCCTTATTCCTGCTGCTGGGCAGCATTTTACAAGAAAACTTTGGGTTAGTGACCCAAAAACGATGTCTTTTCTGATGGAAAACAATTCCTTTTCCCCAGAAATTTAAACTTATACATTTGTAAACAATTAACATGATACTTTGAGCAAATTTTTCTCCCCAACTCATGTCACAGTTGTTGTAGCTTTGGAACAGCAGAGAATGAAGTTTCCCAGAGGTTGGAATCGCTCTGAACCATTACCTCTGTTTCTATGATGAGTAGAGAGACAGGCCTCTCTCCAGTGTTACAGCACTACGGGAGTGGCAAGGTGATGTCTGTACATTGCCCTTTGAAAGAACTCGTGTTCTGGTTCCAGGGAGTTCAGACACCTTGCTGAGAGGACATGATTGTTGCCTGAGGTGAGTCCTGCCCTAAGAATGGCATCTCTGCTTGCTGCTCATGAGGAGAAGTCACACAAATTGCAGTCCTGAGTTTAGAGAAGGGAATAGGTATGAGGGGAAGGAGACAAAGGGTGGTGTCTCATAAGTTCAGTGAGCAAAAAAAACCAAGGCAGCTCTCCTCTTAAAGTGTAATGGATGTGCTGCAGTTCTGTAGAACGTTGATCTAAAGCATCACAACCTAGAATAGTGTGGCAAGAGATGGTTTGATGTATTTGTTTGAGGGTTCTGGGAGAACAGAAAATCGTTCATTGTAGTCTTGAGTGATTCCCAGGACGTGGTGACAGAGGACTCAGGGCAGGGCTTCAGTAAACACTTTGTTATGAGGTTCAGGAAAAGGTCAGCCCCACGGCACATCATCTGAACCCTTTCCAGCCCCCGTCAGCATTCTGGATGGGAATGAGCTGTGGCGCTCCAAGGGTCAGGTGAAACCTAGAGGCAGCCAAGATACACACCATGTTGCCCAATGTTTGGGAGTTTTTCTTCCAAAACATTGATTCAGATCCTCCCCAAATACATAGGCATAGGCAGGGCAGGGCTGAAACCCATGGCCTTGGCTGAGTATTAGTCACCACTCGCCCCAAGCTGAACACGGAAAAAAACCCCCACTCTAAAAATGTCTGCGATGCATTTGGTTTTGTAATGGGATTTACTGGAGAGGGAGGAGGGGGAAGAAGCATTTCTCAATCCCCAAATAGCTGGGTTTTCTTTTATATAAGACTGGAGCACACTGGCATACTGTTCCCTGTGCTTACATACAGCTCCATTTCTTTTTAAACATTTTTGGCATTATCTCGCTCTTGGGAATGGGTGTTGCTGGACAATAGGCATAAAGTTTACAGAGGAATTACACTTCCTGAGCTCAGGGTGTACAGACAGAAGCCTGAGGGCTAAACTTGCCTTTTGTGGATTTACATGGTGTTACAGCACTGACAAAAGTCCCTTCCTGATCTCAGCAAGGGCTGTTTCAGTCGGGTCACATCCGACCTTGGGTTTCTCTGGGTGGAGGTTTCTCTGAGAACTATCCCCTGAGGGGTTACAGCTCTACCACAGGGCATGATTCGAGTTTAACACTTCTTGTTTTTCACTCCATAGGCAGACTTTTTTCAGACATAACAAGGTTACAAAGGACTTTTTGCATGCATTGGAATATCTAGCGTGGTTGGGCTCAGTTATTTGGCTTCTTAGGGGTAACTGCAAATGCCTTGGCACACAGCCTGGTCTGGAGAAGGTTTCTGTAACCATGCCAGCACAGCTGGGGTTTATTATAGGATGGACAATCTTGTCTACATCTTCAGCTACACAACCACGAGGTAAGTGCTGTCTTTGCTGCCTTCCTTTAGATGAGGTTGGTTCATAGTGAGCTGCAGCCAAAGCTGAATTTTTGCATCCATATTCATAAAGAATTGCCTTTCCCCTTGCTTCCCCCTACACTGACCTCACTCTCTACAGGAGCTGACTCAGGATATGAGGATGGGAGAAGAGAAGAAAATGGAAACAATTCTCAGCTCTGACAGAATTCAAACTGCTATAAACAATATTAAGGGAATGGTGTACTGGGTTTAAGTAGATCAGTCTGATAGAATCATGGAGAGTGCCTGTCTCCATAGGTCTTGTGTGCAAGCAGAGGTGGATTATTTTTCACATTAGGGCTGGGTTCTTTAAAAGGTGCTGGAGAAAATAAGCTCTAAATGCTACTGAATCCTTTGAAAATTTTGGTTGCAAGCAGTATTTGCTATTTTTTCTTCTTCCCTTTTCCTAAATCTCTGTTCTTCTGTCTGAGCAAGCTGACAGACCCTAATCTGTTTAAAAATCATCTTTCCCTTTTCTCAGATCTGAGAGATCTCTCATAATGTTTTACAGGGCAGGCTCATTTAATGTCTGTTAAAAAACACAGATAATTAATTAACCCTTTAAATGTCTTTCTTCCTATTTATAACCGATATTGCATAATTTTTAGTTCATAGATATTGGTAAGACATAATGTCAAGAGATGCATCTTTAGAGCTAAATGCAGCTTTCTCCTTTAGCTAAATTTCTTTAAGATTCAAAGTAGCCACAGAAACCTGAAGTTAATGCTTACAGTTAATCAGTTATTTGCTGTTTTTTCTGTGGTGCTTCTGGTCTCAAATAAAACCCATACTTTCTTTTTTCTTTTTTTCTTTTTGTCTTTTTTTTCCTTTTTTTCTTTTTTTCTTTTCTTCTTTTTTCTTTTTTCTTTTTTTTTCCTTTTTCTTTTTTCCTTTTTCTTTTTTCTTTTTTCCTTTTTTTTTCTTTTTTCCTTTTTCCTTTTTCTTTTTCCTTTTTCCTTTTTTCTTTTTGTTTTCTCTTTTTTCTTTTTTCTTTTTTCTTTTTCCTTTTTCTTTCTGCTTTTTGCTTTCTCTTTCTCTTTCTTTTTCTTTGAATTTTTCTTTGAATTTTTCTTTGAATTTTTCTTTGAATTTTCCTTTGAATTTTTCTTTGAATTTTCCTTTTTCTTTGAATTTTTCTTTTTCTTTGAATTTTTATTTTTCTTTAAATTTTTATTTTTTCTTAAGGAATCATGACAGAGCAACATAGAAACCATTTCACAGCTCCTGTGTCATGGACGTTTGTTATCTCCCATGGTTCACAATGTTTTGCAATTTCCTTTGGGGAGGTACATAGTAGCAAAAAGTTAATTTGCCATTTTCCATATTTGTACTGCAGTCCAAACATTTTTGTATCTCAGTGAAATTCCTGACTGCAATTTATCAGACCTAAGCAGATGACTGTTGGTCTGATGGTATGGATTGTGTTATAAGACTGTGTTGTGTCAGATACCCTGATATGTACCACCTTGGTTTCCTTCCAGCCTACAGTGGGACAGATCTCATGGTATAGATAGAGAGCAGTAGATGTGATATAGTTTGATTTTCCATTGCCAGTGTCTGATACATTTCTCCAAAGTATGAACATTTGGATTAATTCAAACTTCTGTAATGGTAAAATAAATGACTTGGAGCACTCTCAAACTGGCCTTGTGTCAATGGAGTCCTAGAGGAATCTCCCTTAATCTGGTATTCATTAATATTTTCATTATTACTTGCATGAGGGGCTAGGGAGGCATGTATGGGAATACTGTAAGACACAGACTGGGATAGGATTGCAAGCCACTTGACAGGGTCAAGAATTCAAACTTAGCTTGGGAAAATAACATGGAATAAATAGGGTAGAATTCAGCATCACTTCATCAATGCACCCAAGTGCAGTGCTTTGGTATTAAGTGACTTTGTGGCTCACTTAGGGAGAAAGAATGAATAGGCAGTAAGTCCACAGAACAGGATCAGAGGGTGGGTCCCAGTCTGAACACAAGTTAAATATGTGAAGTTCAAGTGAAGAAGAGAAAAATACCTCCCCCAGCTTCAGTGAGCAAGAGCATGGAGCTCTGCTCAGCACTGCCATAGCCCCACCTGGAGCACAGGGCCTGGATTTGGCCACCACGTGCCACCAGTGACACAAAACATGAAGAACCAGTTATAAAGACTAGAGAGAAGAGACTTGCTATAGGTTTGTAGCTTATCTGAGGAGTTGCTGTAGAAAGGAAAGGTAACTGTCCTCTCCATACACAGAGGGCTTGTGGAGCAGCTCAGCAATGCTCCTCTCTGCTGACTAGGGGAGGAATGTGTGGGCTTTCCCTCATGGGCTGTGTGAAGTGCAGGTTAGAGAAGCTTCAGTCACAAGTAGGTCAGGGATAGCCAATCTGGGCACTTGTTGGGACTGACCAACCTGTTCACAGTCTCTTCCACTCCTATTTCCTGTGATCCCACGCTGAGTCCTCATCTCCAGGCTGCTCGGTGTTCTCCCAGTCTGCTCATAAACCAGTTCATTTACTTACTCTGTCACAAAGAGATGAACCTTTTAAAATCATAAAAAGGGGGTTTGGGAGCCCCTGTGTTCCTCACAGCATCTGTGGCTGAATGACAGTGAACGTCAGACATTTCAAGCCTACGCAGGACAGCACGGATAGGAGGTGACACAAATAGACTTCTGTGATACAAAAGTAAGTCTGGTATGAAAATCAGAGTGTCAGGGTTTTCAGCAGAACCATGAGGCCCTGCAACCTCTTACCTCACTTTCAGACTCTGTACAGCCCAATTATAGTTCTGCAGATGGTGTTTATTTTATTGTGCACACACGTAAGGGGAGAACTAGGAAGAGCTCTGCATCTTGAATGGTGGAATGCTCCCTGCAGGCATAAATAATAGAACAACTGCTTTTATTATCAGTGTTGTATTAGAAATAGTGTGGCTGTTAGACCTTAATGATGTCTAATAAGATCCAGTAACTGCCTTCAAACTTTTTCTTGGAAATGTGAAGATATTTCTCCTTTTTACAGCACAGATGTCACACACTGATCCTGAGAAAAGGGATTAGGGTTAAACCACTATGTTTGCAAAGGAGGTACTTCTGGTGGAACCCAGAGTCCGAGTGTTTTGGTGCTCAGGTGGCAAGAAAGAGAAGGCATCAGGTCTCCTGAAGTGCTTGAGCCACATCTCACATCAGCGTCTCTTCCTTGTAATTCCTCTGATAGTAATTGGCTTGGTCCTCAGCTACCCTGAATTATCCCTGCTGGGAGCATTATTGGAAAAGTGATTTTTTTTTTAATTATTAATTTTTTTTTACATGCTTGGGGCAACAAAAAATGCTTTAATATCCTCACAAGGACTGCAGAATAATATATTGAAATAGCACAATTCTAATTGTGTTGGGGGAATTGCAGCTTAGATAGCTAAAAGTATTCCTTAGAATTTGCTATGTTGCATAAGTGGTGAAAATCAAAAAGCCCAGAAGACAGCAAACAGCTGAAATTAGCTCTAGCTTGTGCCTGAGTGTTATTATGTGTCTCATCTGAGCCACACAGTGACAGTCATCATAGAAGCTGTTATAATGGCTGTAATTAATGACAAAAGGAACAGAACTGATGTAATTTTCTTATGCTGTTCTTTAGTCCCAGGAGTGCAGGGCTCTTAAGTGGTTTAATAAGGTTTATCAAGCAGGATTCTGAAGAATTTGGTGACTCTGGTGGAAACAGGGAGGTGCTGTTTCTGAGTTCTGCTGTTCCATGTTTGCTTTGGACCCCAGTAGTCAGCAAAGGCTAATCTCATCCATAAGTTTTGGCAGTTGGCACATGCTGCTCTGTTTTTTCTCTGAGGACTGTGGAAGATGAGAGGCACACTTCAGTTGAAAAATGACAGTTTAATGTGGTTATTTTTAGAAGGAAAAAAAGAAAGAGAAGATACTTGTAATATACAGCAGTGCCTAATTTCTTTCAAAACCAATTAAAGTTTTGGCTTCCTCTAGTGACAAAAAAGTTTGGACAATTTCAACCCTCACGGCTCCGTTTATCACTTGTTTATTATTCTGAGAGGATAACATTTTGAAAGGAAAAACAAACTAGAAATTATTAATGCTGGAGTTGCCTGGAAATGGGACACGAAACTTGAGTCTACCCCAGGTCATGTGGAATGTGTGCTACCACTGTGGAGGCCAAGTAGTCAACTGCTGTCAGCCCCTGCAACAGGCAACTGGGTTGATTTACATCAGCTGAAGTGTCAGCCTGAAGGTCCTGTTGCCATTCCACATCAGACCATCCAGGGAGACTGAATGGATCTGTCCACGATGCTGATAAGCATGATCAATTTTCCTCATAGGCACCATTTTTTTATTCAGATTTTTATTAAGGTCTGTTAATAAGCTTTGAAGTGTCTCTAAGTGGAGAGACGCGTAAGAAATACTGACAGAATAACAGTGTCTTGTAATGATCAGTTACTTGTTTCCCAAAAGGCATTTAAAATTTCAACTATTACTTAATGAGAAAAGTCTCATGCCAAAAATATAATTTTCTTAAAGAGAGTGGCAGCAGCTCCATGAATTCTGTGCCATGAGTTGACTCCAGGTGCCATCGGCTAAACCAGCCCAGGAAAACCAGCCTCCAGCTCAGCACTGATGTGGTTCTTTACTCTGAAAATAAGCTCAGCTGGCACTGATTCATTACAGTCACATCAGAGGGAAGATTGAGAGGTCTTCACGTGCTTGTGGTCTGTAGCCAGGCTTTGATTGCAGTCTTGGTATTTTGGGATCATCATCTATTATCACCAAAGGCCAGTGAGAATCCATGAGGTAAGGAGCACAGCTCCTTCTTCTACTGCTCATAGCAAACTGGAAAGCCTGCAGTAGATCTGCAGTCTCCTGCCATTTTGAGGTGAGAGGGAGTTATTTATTCTGCATTTCTAATGCTTGGATATAAAATCATTTCCAGAGTGTTGAAGTTTAGGGTTATTATACTGTGAAAGCAGAATTTCCTACCACTGCTGTCATTTCAGCCAGTCAGGAAGAGCAATGACTGAGAGGAGAATGTCATGAGCAATCACTGGGTTGAAACCAGCAGGTTCCATATCAGTTAAGGACAGTCAGATTACCTGTTTGCTGAAGTGCTGTGCGGGAGGTTCTCTCTGGTACTGTGAGGCCACACGTGTATCCATCCAGCAGAACACTGTCTGCAAAGATTTCTTGGTAACAAACACAGTACTGCTGCAAAATACGCCTGTTTGGCTTTCCCATGCTCCATGATACTGGTGCTCCTTTTTGTGCCTTGATCTGCAGGGAAGGGGCAAGATAGGGAGGATCAGGGAGACATCACAGGAAGATCCAGCTGTGCTTTGTTGGGAATCTGGATGTAAACAGAGATGGAGCCAGGAGAGCAATGGGAAAGGAGGAGCGAGTGGTTCTAATAGGAGCCAGCTGAATGAGAATTATGAGACAGAGAATGAAAGGTGTGTTTCACAGACAGGTATTCTCTGCCTCCTTAGGTGCTGTGTGCTTGGGGTCCTTGCAGCAACTCAGGCTGTTGCTGAAGGAGGGTTTCCAGTATGTCAGCCAAGGGCATGGCAATGAAGAAAGGGCTCCAGGTGTCAGTAACACCATTTCCTGCTGCTTTTCTTGATGGAAAGGGCATTGTGATCATTTCTGGAGTGGAGTGTCCAGTGATCTCTGGTTTGTTTTGTCAGGACCTCTGTGAAGACCCCCATCTGTTTGTGAATGGAATCAGCTCCCATGACTTGCACCAGGGCACCCTGGGGAACTGCTGGTTTGTGGCTGCGTGTTCCTGCCTGGCTCTGAGGAAATGCCTATGGCAGCAGGTAGGTAATAGATGTGCATGGAATAAAGCTAATAAACCTTGGCTGTTTCCCTGCCTATCAGCTAATATTTTTCCCTCTAGGACTAACAAGTAGTGAATTTTGGTAGATCCAAATCTTCCCTTTCTTTAAAAGTTCATTTCTCTTATTATGAGACCTCCTTACTCCTCAGTCCCGCTGAGCAGCAAAGAACAGGTATAACAAAGCTAGAGAGTGCAAGGGGTTCTTTTTATCTCTCTCTGCAGATCGATATGAATTTTATTTTCCTAAAAGACTCCTTGAAGTAGGACTGCATTTGGACTTTGTACCGAATTCACCCTCTTTTTTCACTGCTTCATGTATTTAGGGTCAAGTGCTCATGAAGCTGAATGCCAGCAGAGTGCATGCTCGAGGGCAGTCGGCCCTCAGAATAAACCTTAACAGAGTGCACTTGCTGAACTTTCCCTTCCATGGTTTCTCAGGTGATTCCAGACTTTAACGAGCAAGAATGGGACCCTAAAAACCCAGAGAAATATGCTGGGATTTTCCGTTTCCGCTTCTGGTGCTTTGGAGAATGGACAGAGGTGGTTGTTGATGATCTGCTGCCAACAATGGATGGGAGGTTGATCTACTGCCATTCCAATGTGAAAAATGAGTTCTGGAGTGCATTGCTGGAGAAAGCTTATGCAAAGTATGAGCTGGTTCATTGTCCTTGTAATTCTCAGTGTTGTCCCTTCTATCCAGCTATTTGTTTTGTCTTTCAGTTCTATCAGACTTTCCCTAGGTTTTAAGGTTGCTGCTAGTAGAGAATCTAAGGAAGTCTGAAAACTCCTTCTTTAATCTGCATGGAGGGGGTGAATCATAAAGGAGTGCAATGCAGTCAACTTCAGCAGCCCAAAGCCTTAGGGATCCTAGAAACCAGGAAAGCTCTATCTGCAATCTGCTGGGGGTTTCTTGTTCTGTTTTGGTTTTGACTTGATAAGACCCAAATATATTACCTACATTCAACTAGAGCACTTGTAACAGCCTCTTGGTATCTGAGAATATTCTGTGTTGCCTCCAGGTTGGCTGGATCCTACGAAGCCCTTGATGGAGGCAGTGCTGCAGATGCTATTGTGGATTTCACTGGAGCAGTGGCAGAATCTATTGATTTGGTACAGGGCAAATATGGAGACATTATTTCTGAGCAGATGAAGCTGTTTGAAGACTTGATGAAAGTGCATAGAAGAGGAGGGTTGATCAGCTGCTCCATTGCGGTATGTGCAGAGAGCTGGTTTTAGGAGTTAATTTCAATTAAAATGTTCTGGAAGAAATATTATCATTAGTGTATTAAGTATGTCCTTCATTTGTATGTTTTTGAAAGCGTTGTATGGAGAAATCTACCAAGTTGGCAGTGCTGCCAGCCCACTACAGCTCTGGGAGCCACTAAATACAGTCACAAAACTGCAAAGTTGCTTGTGCTGCCACTTTGCTGTGGGTCTGAAATGCTGTTCTTTCTCAATGGTCACAGTTGTGTACTGACCCGAGGTTAATCCACCTAGAATGCCCTAATTTACAGGCCAGATGGCAGCGTTCACTTTCTTTATTCCTTAGGGGAATCTGTTTAGAGAAAGCAGTTCTGCTGACACCGAGCTGCTGAGACTCCTTGACCTTAGCTGTGATGGTGCAGCCAGTGTAACACACTGGAGCTGAGCTGAAAGGCTGAGCTCACCTGGTTATTCAGGTAGTACTGTTTGCTAATAACCTCCCCATTAGAATTAACCAGCGAAACTTGCCTACACTGGCTCATGTGAGGCAGGTAACTCGGATGCCTACGTTAGGGGGCCAGGACCCTGAGGCTCCCTGAGTAGAGAGGGGATGGCTTCTGTGGTAGCAGCTCCCAAAAGGTTTTATATACTTCACAAACCACAGGCAGTCAAGGGCCCTGCACTGCCTCTTGCTATAGGAGAGAAACCAGAGACAACTGGGCTGAACTCCTCTTCTGTCTAAGTCTGCAATGTCAGGCCATGACTGGGTAGTGCTGAAATTCTCACCTTGCCCGAAGCTCTTACCACACGTGGAGGGCTAACAAACTGCCTGAATGTTTCCTGAAAGATTGTCTTTTAAATGATTTTTAAAGTGCAGCCTGCAGGAAAGGGATCATTCTCTAGGAGCTGCAGGGTTGGCATTTAGGTGCACTTGGCATCTTCTTCCCATGCCCCATACTTGCAGTGTAAGACTTTGGCTAAGGCTGATCTTTTGTGGACTTAGTTAAATCACTTAAACACTTTGCTGTAATTTCCACATCTGTGAAATGAAGGTCATATTGTGGTAGTACTTCACATACTAGTATTAAGTGCTTAACACTAGTTAAGTGCTACAGCAATTGTGTGGCACGAGTGCTAAATCCACGGTAAAGTGGTGGATCCCAAAGTGTTGATGCATTCAGAAATTCTTGTGAGTCTCATGATAGTCGTGGAATTGTTGTGGAATTGTCTAGAACAACAGAAAATCAGCCGTGTTTGGAGGTGCTTGAGCACATTTGGCTATCCCTGGCTGTGCTGTGCCCTGTGCCAGTGCCATAGTACCAAAGAATCTCCCAGGAGGTACCACGTGTTCTTAATTTGAACAAAATCTTTAAGGTCTTTGGTTTTTGTTTTACCTTTTTCATAAGGTCTGAATTTTTATTTGAAAGAATTCCATTCTATTTGCTCAGACCAGCCTGGCAGACCAGACTTGCTGGTGTGAATTGTTGTTGTAAACATTGTTTCTGGAACGATAAGTTGCTCCCAAAGGCTAAGGCAGTTCTGTTTCTTAAGGTGGATCTGGTGAGGAGATAGGCTAAGTTTGTATTTTAAAAAACAATTAATTAGGCAGTTGTAACACTTTCACTTCTTCCTGGCATTATGTGTCTGTCTGTCAAATTAAACACAAATGCTTCTAATCATTGATTACAGAGAGGCCATTCCTCTGTTTGTCTGCATTTGTCACTTTTTGATGTATTATACACACAATGAAGCTTGCTAGGTGTAGAATATTTAATACTGAAGTGGCTTCATCTGCCTTACAAACATGTCACCATTTTCCTTGGATCACAAAATAGCCCTGAGCATCACCATTTAGAAATCTGAACAGACACTAGATGTTTAAATATCTAATTTAAATAAATAAATAAATAAATGCCTTTGGAATAAGGTGGGGAAGGCAGCCCAGCAGTAAGAAAAGCCTGGAGGGTAATAAAGGCATCAGGAGAAGTTACAGACTCCCATGCTGTCAAGGACTCTGTGTTTGCTTTTAGTTGTGAAAAATGCAAGTGAAAGTGTTACTCTGGAGAAAGCCCAAACCCACTGGAAATGTCAGCCAGTCTCCATGTAACACATGAGCTGATTCTTTAGGAGCTGTTGTTGGTGAAAGGCAAAGAGGGCTTGGTGAGACTCTCACAGTTGCTGGACCATCTGTCAGTTCCAATTTGATATAAATTTCTCATTCTCCCCCTTTTTTAAATTTTTTTTTTATTTCTTACCTTTAGGAACTGAACATTCTTATATCAGTGCAACTCTTGCTTTAGGAGAAGGACTGTTTGTTTAGACTAGTTAAATTTTGAAATGGGTAAAAATGTCTGCATAGCATAACTCTGATAAGTCCTTGTTGATATTGAAATATTTATATATTTATAATAATTATTACGGTATAATGATAAACAATAAACAGTATATTTATATTTAATATTTACATTAATAGCACTAAGAGTCATAACTCTTGCTCTCTTTACCACAGCAAAGGCTTGATTGATCATTAATTAGGTTATTACAAGTTTACACACAAGGATCTGCACTGAGTCAAATCTTCCTTCCTTGCTGTCCAAGACAGTGAGTGTCTTCAGGTCCAGTGGGTTATAGCCCAATATAGATGAGAGAATCTCTAGCTATGGCTCAGTGCAAGGATGCCCATGCTGGCTCCAGTGAGGGTGTGAAGAAGCCAGAGGCAGGACCATTTGGATTGTTCCTGGCTCAGAAGAAGGGTTATAACACTGGCACAGCTTTATTTTCTCCACTGTCCTGCCTGGTCTGTGTTGCTCAGAAGCAGCATTGTGCTGGCTTTGTAAAGGGCCAGTCCTTCAAAGCAACTCCAGCATCTTTATATGATACTGCTTTTCTGGGTTTAGATTAGGAGATTTGGATGCATTAAATGAAATGGTTGTATTTTTCAGAACTTGACAATTTTTATGTATTCTGGTCAGGCCCAGGTCATCCAGCAGGACAGTTTACTGCCTGATCACTGCTGCTTGTGTGAAGTTCATGAGGAGCAAACCCATCTCCTAAATAAACCTGCAGATCTGCCCATTGCCAAGTAAGAGAGGTACAGGACAGGTTTGACAAATGGATAGAAAGATTTATTGCCTGTGACCTCTATTTTTATCCCCCAGCAGTAGTTCTTCTGGGATATCAAATTGACTCCAACACAGAAACAGCCACTGGACTCATGAGCTCAATTCTTAGGCCCTATGGAGTGTCTAGTTGAGGATAACACTGGACAGCCTGAGCACAGTCACCAGCACCCAGAAGAGTAATTTTGTAAAGACTACAAGACTTTGTAATTCTTCAACTCTTGAGGCCAGGAAGAGACAAAATGATTGCAACAGGCAGGATTCCCCTAAGCTCTGGGCTTCTGCCTGGTAGGAATTGTCCAGCAGTATCCTGCACAATACCAGATCAGTGAGGCAGTATGAGCCCCAGTGCTGTTATTTTCCTGGAGAGTCAAATCACTTGGGAAGGGAATGGAAAACAAGCCTTCTTTGTCTTGCCCCTTGAACTTGTAGCTCTCAAGTCCCTCAGTGATGTGAGTTCTACTTTTTAATTGTCATTCTTCGTGCTCAAGGTGTCCTCTAGCCGTGGCAGTGAGGTGGAGACAGAGATGGGGCTCGTTGTTGGCCATGCCTACTCAGTGACTGGAATTCGGAAGCTGCGCCTTGGAGATAGGCTCATGTTCTCTTTTAAGGCAGAAAAGCTGTTCATGATCAGGCTGAGGAACCCCTGGGGAAAAAAAGAATGGAACGGTGCTTGGAGCGACAAGTAAGTGCTGCAAATCCAGTGTCAAAGGAATGAAACTGTACTGGGGCCACTGGACATGAGATACGTGGTTAAACACTGTTCAGACACAGCCATTCTCAGTGCCAGCTGAACCTCTGTGCCATCTCCTCCCAAGCAGAGCATTCCCTGTCAAAATGAGCACATGCTGGAGGAGCTTATGGCTTCCTGGACCTTAGTTTGCTGTATACACCATTGTTCTGGCACACTTGGCACATGGGCTGAAAAACAGCCCACAATTAAGGAGACGAGTCAAGAACATGAGGCTTGTTCCCAGCTTCACCACTGAGTTTGTCTGTGACTCAGTTTCTTGTCTGTAATTGCCAGCTGCTGGAGAGGCCATAAGTCTTTTATTCTTAGATAATTTAAGTGACTGGCGAAAAATGCTGTAAAATTGCTACATTTGTGATTTCTTGAATTATTTTCTAATGAATTTTCATGTGGTCTTAGCAGTCCCCTCTACAAGCAACAGAAATGATGGCTGGAGGGGATGTATTCCATCACGGGTGATTTACACATGAAAAACGTGTTACAGTTCATATTAATTTCTTACATCCTATATTTTAGCTAGCAGAAATCTACTACTTTCAAAGAGATTGGTCCAGGTGAAATGCAAAGAATGCACAGAAGAGCTACTGTGTCTTTTTTAACTTAAATCCTTGGGCTTCTCCACTGGCCTGCGTGTCTTGGCACAGCTGCCACTCATGCCAGTGGAAGCACTGAGGATTCTGAGGTTGGACCATGGCTTTTGGCCTCAGAGAATTAAACTGACAATTTCCAAATAGGTTAAGAAAATGTCTGTTATAGTAAACAACCTCCCTTCCCTCCTGCCAACCACCTTCAACTTTAGCCTCCAAGTACTTTTGGAAAGGGAATGAGGAATTGTGGCTCTGTTTGTCCAATGTAACACGTCAGGGAAGGGGCTCACACTGCCTGTTGTTGGATTTCAGCATGAGACTGATGCATTTTGGGTCTGTGCTCCCCTGCAGTCAGGGGAAGAGGCAGGTGCCTGCAGGGGCCAAGGCAGAGCACTAAGCTCATGCAGGCAATGAAGTGTCTGTGCAGTGAAGTGTTCCTCTGGAAACTGGACACTAGGCTCATGCTCCAGCAGTTTCTTCTCAGAGGCTCCCTGGGGAAATCTCAGGCCTGTTTATTAAGGTGATTAAAAGACAAAGAGAATACTCTGGTCTAAGTGAAGCATCCAATAACCTCCTGAGGAGGAGAACCAGATTTCATTTGAAGGGCCTTCAGGGAATGGATTGAATCTCCTATGACCTTCCAAACCAGCTGTTTAAGTGTTTAAGCACCCTAATGGAGGGTGTGATAAAGGAAATCAATAAAGTTCTGCACTAGTTGTGCCAATTTCCCATTAATCTCTTCCTTTTTCAGTAGCTTTCAAATCAATTAATGGTTTAAATCTCCTCCTGCAAGCCTCATATTTTCTTGCTGAATATCATCTGCCTTTTCAGTACTCCAATGTTACTTTCAAAACAAGGGACCATGAGAGATTTTTACTTCTAATTTTTTTCCAAGTGAGAGCATTTAATTTATTAATGATCTTTGTTGTTCTCTTTTTTTCCCACTTCTTTTTTTTTCCCCTTCTAGTTCTGAGGAGTGGAAGAAAGTCAGCGATTCAGAACGCAAGAGCTTAGGGCTCATTCTGGAAAATGATGGAGAGTTCTGGTGAGTAGCAGAGATGTGAAGGGTTTGGAGACACTAGCTACAGTGAGTAATAAATCTGCCATTTAATAGCTTCAAAACCAATTTTCCCGAATGGATAAGATTATCCAATCCTGGCACAAGCTCTGTTTCTTTCAAAGTCTCAAGGGATGACAGAGAAGAATAGAAAAAGCAGATTAAAAACTAGTAGAACAAAATTAGTAGCTTTTAGTAAATATAAGTTTCAAATGCCCTCAAATTCTATTACCTATATTTAGGACATTCACTCAGAATCCAGACAACACATGTGCTGGTTTACATGACAAAATTCCAGGCATTGAACACACAGTCAAACCTGTTCACTGACTGCTGTGCCTCTGTAGGATTTCTACGTCAACTGTGGCTGAATTATCTATAAATAGAATTGCAGCCAATGAATTTTGATATTTGTTGGTGTTTTCCAGCATGGGCACGAGGAGTGTTCGTTATCTACACAATCTCTAGAACTCTTAATTTTCACTTTGCTTAAAGCTCAGATACTTAGTCCAGCAACTTCTTCAGTAGATCATCAATACTGCATCAAGTGTGCTGGCAGTGCTCAGTATGAAAAACCTTCTGCTGGCTTTGTCAGAACTGTTAACCTCAGAGTTTGGCTCTGGGTCATTAATAAGCCAAGGCACAATGGTATTTCAGAAATCCCAAGCTGTTGGGGGAGGTGAATGGTTTTTTAACTGCTCTGCAATCCAGCCTGTTGCTTCAGCAGGCACAGGCTGCAGCAGTGAGATGGTGCTACATAAAGGCTGTGTCCAGAGCACAGAGATTTGAGTTGTGCTCAAGGACAGACATGACAATAAGGACTGTAACAATGAGGAGTGGATCACGCTTTGGTTGCAGGTGATCTCTTTTGCCTTTGTAAAAAATATGTTATCAAATCCAGCTTGGTGGACACAACCTGTCCTCTAGGCTTAGGAGATGCAACAGAACAGATCCAGACCTGACCAAACACACTAAGTGATATTTCTCTATATTAAGCTCTAAGACTGTGTGATTGTGGCTTCACAAGTATTTCCACATGCAGAGCTTCCCAGTGAATCAGTTTGTCCTCTGGACAGCTGGGCAATGCCTCCTTTTAAATTACTGGAAGATTTTGTGTGTTACTTTGGCTCTTTGCATGAGTATCACTGTTTATTTTTAAATAAGCCACTACTTTCCTGGTGTCCATGGAACAGGATGACGTTTGAGGACTGGTGTAAGAATTTCACAGACGTGGACATCTGCCGGATTGTGAACACCTCCTACTTCAGTATCCACAAGACCTGGGAGAAGAAAATGATGCATGGGGCTTGGACAAAAAATTCAGAGCCCCTGCTAAATCGCTCTGGTGGCTGCTTTGACAACAGGGAGACCTTCCTTCAGAATCCCCAGGTGGGAACTCCTATATTTTGTGAGGCATTGAAGTGTGTCCACTTGAGCCAGGGCTTCTGAAGTATCCACCCTATTTAGGAGCTGGCAGTGAGTACTTGGCAAAAAACCTGATTGCCAGTGTCTGTCCCCTGGGAGTGTGCTGTGCTTCAGTGACTTCTGTGAAATCTCTCAGTAGAGCTGAGATATTTGTTTGGGACTGATCATGTTTGGGGCTGATGAGTCAAACACACCAGGATTACTGACATCCTTCCTGGACTTCTTTTAGTTTCCCAGTTGTAGAAAGGCAACAAGTCTGATTTTCCAATGAGAGATCTTCATTCACTTAACACGCTTAAACAGCCCAAGGATTTGATCCACTGTATTTAGTTAGTATTCCTTGGCATTAATCTAAGATTCTGAAAGTATCTGGTCTCTTACCCAAGCTCACCCTCTCATCAGCATTACAGAATTTTCCTTGTCTCATCCTACCTGGTAATTTCAAGCTATTCAGTATCCATTCATGCATTCCAACTCCATTTCTCACCTTCCTGCCCTTCTCCATGTGGTGTGTTTTCATCCCAGCACATGCAAATTCAGGCATAAAACTTCCATTACTCTCAATGAGAGCTGAGCGCTTACTGTGTTAGTTATTACTTTGAAAATCGACCTTTCTGTTTACACTAATTAAAGATGTTTTTGTGTCTGCTTCTCTGCACTTTCAAGGGAGGTTTCTGCCTGCACCCCTCTGTTTTCATAGCAGGATACCGGGGCAGTGCAGCCTCTGTTGTTCAGATCAGGAGTGAATCTCAGACTCCCAGCTCATCCTGCCATGTAGGTGTAGATGCAGAAGCAGTTCTTCACTGCTCTGTCTTCTGTCAGTGCCTCATTCCCTGAGATGTTCCCCTTGGATGTATTCCAAGTGCGTCTGAATCTCATTTGTAAGTATTTAGCTGCCACAGAAAACAAAATATACACATTACAAGTTCAGTGCAGTGCCTGATGCAATGGAAGTCCTTTTTATTCCAGTGTTATCTCTGGGCTAGTTGATTAAAAGGCTCTTCATAGCAATGCTGGAACACAATTGTATTATCTGCCATTATAAATTACTGTGGCACACACCACCATAATCTAGAGACAATTTCTGTCCGTCCTCCCTGAGTGAAACACCTGACAGTGAGGCCTTCTGTGGAGTTTACCTGTACAGAGAGGGACTGTGACACTTCCAGTCCCTTTTGGCAAGGGAATTTAAGGCAAATATAAATGTATTCCTACAGACACCTGCTGGCTTTTAGATCATTACCCATTAAGGCAGCTGAAATGTCCTCAGAAGAAAGGCACAGTTGCAGACCTCTCATCAGACCAAGAGAGCTCTCTTGGTTTCTCTTGTTCCCCTCCTGTACCTCCATTTGCCCTGGAACACTCTGGGCTACCTGATCAGGTAACACTGCATATGGTTCAACAGGGACAAGAACTAAAATGTGCCTTTCTAGGTATTACTGCATATTCCCCCTTGTCCTATCACTAGGATTACATTTTCAGTGTCCTTGATACTTTTGGTTTAAAGATCCTCACTATTAGCATTACTTTTCAGCTGGGAATTGCTGGGAATACTTGTTATATGAAGAATTCTCCTCCCATCCCCAAATATATTTCTACTTGCCTCACTGGATGCACATATTTCCTTGGTGATGGCTTTATCCTCAGTATCCTGAGGCATTTTTAACAACTCACTGTCTTTTCTCTTCTCCTAGTACATCTTTGATGTCAAGAAGACTGAGGACAAAGTGTTGGTCTCGTTACAACAGGAGGATCGCCGCAAATACAAGAAAGAAGGGAGAGGAGACAGCATCCCAATTGGCTTCGAAATATTCAAGGTAGGCAGCCCCCTGCACTCCTGGTGCAGAGTTTGTTCAGTCCTGCTTCACCCTGGCCGTGAGATCTTTGGCAGATAGAGCCACGATTCTCATGGTGTCTGACTCTCCACTTAACACAAGCTTTGCATGGGCACTGCACTCAGTCAGCAGAGCTGACATTAGACAGATTATTGGAACTAAATTGAATTAGTTCAGTTCAAACTCTATTTGAACTAAAGGAACATAAATAATTTTTCCCTTTTGTAAAAGAACATTAAGTGCTTTTCCTACCCCAAGTTTTCAAGAGAAAGACAAAATAGTATTAATGTTTGAAACATGGAGGGGTGTTTTTCTCCTTCTCACCAAAGGCTTCTGCCTCCATTTCATCAGCAAATACAGGTAAGTGAATGAGGTTGAAAAGACTGCTGTTTTTCTGTTGCCACTTAGAAAAAAGAATGTTTTCAAAAGCTGGAGTAGTGAGTAGGAAATCAATATATGGGAAAAGGAACCACAGGGATTCCAAATGATAATTTAATTGCACTCTCAGGGCAAATTGATTAAAATGAAAACACCTGAACTTGAGAAGGAAGGAAGCAAAGAAATGGCTATTTTTCTGATTTTTTTACTGAGGATTTGGATAATCCTATCATCTGCTGCTACAGTTAGTGGGACTATGCTATGGCTCTACTGTAAAAAAATGTCAATTTTAAGTCAGTTAAGCTGCTGACATCTGTATCACACCTGTTCATTTGAAAATCACCTGTTAACCACATATATTGAAAAGTGTCATTACAGAAAGTAGCATAATTTACCTTGCCTTGCTCATGCCTGTATATCTTATTTGAAAAGGCTTGGAAAAGAAAATCACACCTTCAGAAAATTATCTATCTTTACTTCTGTTCAATAACTTTTCTATTTCAGAAATGTTCTAACCCACCAGGCTCATTAACATGACTAAAGACCTTGGGAAGAGAACTGCCAGAAAAGAATGTAGGGCTGCCTTTGCCCTCAAGAGCTGCTTAAGATATAGGTTTATATTTTAGCTGTGCTGTGGCAAATCAGTCCCCTGGAGAGGATGTTAATAGTTAAGCACAGCTTCAGGGCTTAGAACAAAACATAAATGGTTATTTTGTGGGTTTTTTTGTATTCAGAAAAGGGCGACGAAAATACGGGTGTGTGCACCTGGATTGAGAGCTGCTGTGAAAGGCTGGAGTGCTCTCTCCATCCCAGAGAAAGGAGGCAGAGGAATCTCAGCCTGCCTCAGGCACCCAAAGGTCTCCAGCGAACTTGGTGGTTGTTGTCACTGGAGTCTTGGTCTGTCAGGGAGTGGTGGGGGAGAGAAGCCTCTGAAACATGAAGTCCAGCAGGTTTCTATACCCTCAGAAACCTTCCTGGCACTTCCCTCGTGTGTGTGTGTGTGGCTGTTTTTTGCACAGTCACGCTGTTTTTCAGAGGTGCTGGGTTTTGTAAAGCCATTTAGGCTTTTGGGGAGTGCTTTGGGGGCACCCCTGCCATGAGTGAGGCCTTCTCCCGGGTAGTGGTGGGTGTGTGCACAAAGGGCCTCCTTTGACACCGCCTGGGCCACAGGACATAAACATCACACCCCAGAGATTCACCCCTAGGGCCTCCACAAGTGTAACTTCCCGGGCTATGGCCTCCTCCCCTCAGCCTTGTTTTCAATCCCCTGGCAGGAGGCTTGCACAGCTCGCTACAGTAGCAACGTTTTAAGGCAAATAAAAGAGTCCAATTCCTCATGGGCACTGGGGTGCCCATCGGGGCTGTCTCTGCCACAGCTTCAGCGGGTGAAAAAACATTTGCCCACTGATTTGCCTTTGTTGCACGTTGTGTTTTCCGGCCATGAAAGGCCGTGTGATGTGCAGGGAGAATCCTGCCTGTCAGCACTGCTATCCCTCCTTCCATTAATCCCCATCCTGCCTTGTGGCTGTAGGTGGAGGATAACAGGAGCTATCGGCTGCACAAGCTCACTGTGCAGGAGAGAGTGGCCACGTCTCCGTACATCAACACACGCACTGTCTTCTTGAGGAGGATCCTTCAGCAAGGCCGCTACGTCCTTATCCCAACCACGTACCATCCGGGCATCACCACAAAGTTTATCCTGAGGCTCTTCACAGACGTGCCATCAAAACTCAGGTAGGCTGCACCCACAGCTACGGGAGATCTTTCCGAGCACTCACTGGCTGCACCTCCTTGGGAGTGGTTGCCTGGTTGTGCTTGAACACCCCTGACTCACTCATTCATATTGCTCCAGAACTAGGCCAGGGCTTGAGATGGTCAGGTCACCTCTGGGAATCTCCGGATCACTGGGGTTTGTACGTGGTCAGGACATTTTTAGTTAGGGCCCTCATGGGCAAATCAGTTTGGGTCTTTTGAATTTTTAGTTTGGCTTTTGCGGTGGCCTCAGTTGTAGGTCAGAACACCGAGCGCTGGTGTTCATGTTTACAGCTGATATTGTTTGTTTCTGGGACCATCTCCTTTGAAACCAGTGGTTGCTGTGAGAGTAAAACCGGTGTTTCATGAAACCAGGCCCACTGAATTTTTTTCTTGCTATGATACTATCTTCAAAGATTGAAAGGTTTTTTTTCCCCCCTTTTGCTGCCACACCTTATAGCAACTTCAGAGAAATGAAGTAAGGAGAATGTGTAAATAGAACCCCCATGCAGTCAAATGCACACTGCTGACATTTGTGCTACACAATAAAATCAATCTGTGCAAAGATAACACAAATTTGCTTCACTTTGGTTTTCTCTATTTTTATTTCTTACATCTGTCATTTCTTCACCACAGAATTCCAAAATGGCAGATGAGGAAAAAGTACGAATCTCATGTTCTAAAAATGCTTAATTTCCACAACAGTTGATTGTTTACTTGATGTCCTTCTGCTTCGGTTGCTTTTCCCACTATTTTTCAGGGAGCTGAAGGCAGATAAGCCTGAAATGACATGTTGGAGTCTTCTTTGTGGCTATCCACGCAGAGTCACCCAAATCAAAGTTCACTCTGCAGAGGGTTTACAGAAGCAAGACAGATCGGGCGGTAAGTGGAAAGTGAGCCTGGAAGAGTGGAAGGGGCTTTCCAGTCCTCTAAAGATGATTTAGGTTGATACATAAGCAGTCAGAAATTATCAAAAAAACCTGAGGATTTATGTTTTGTTTTATTTTTCATCATGTTGTAAAATCTACTTCAGAGAAGAGATCAGATGAATATGGGGATGCAAAACAGCAAGTGTTATGTCCTGGCACCCACTGAGTGGTGACTGAATGTACTTTTCACTGGGAAAGCCACTTTCTGTCAAGTGTGGTTGTCTCTTTGGGAAGAGATGCAGAAAATGGACTCAGTTCATATTTCTTGGTAATTTTCTTGAAAAACAAGTGCCACAAACACCTCAACCAAGCAAGATGAGGTTTTGCTCCCTGTTCTCAGCCAGGCAGGGTGGATTGGTGAGACTGAAGGGGCTTTATGTGACAAGAGCAGCAGGGTAGCACATTGGAAAGAGGCAGCATGTTCCTGCCCTGTGATGGACATTTTCATTTTTAAGAATGGGGTTTTTTGCTTTTAAAATTCCTTAAACGTTTTTCTCTAATGTTCCCTTCAGTGAAACAACAAAAGCCAATTTTCCACCCTTAGCATTGCACAGTCTTTGGCACAATTACAGCATTGACAAGATCCAATTAGAACCAATTACCTGTAGATGTCAAAGACCAGCCTTCAGCTCAGAGTGTTGTGAGATTTGGTGCATCATGACACAGACCCTCAGGAATATACACACAGTGTGTAATAGATATTTTAACCACACCATAGCCAAATACCTTTAGAACCCAGTACTATCACACACGGTCAGGTTGAACTGAAACATATTCTTCCACTTTGGTTTCAACAACCAGCGCTGGGCTGATGATTACCCTGACAGAACTGAAAAGGTGTGGAAAGAACAGTCTGTTGGAAATGGACTCAGAGGTTTCCTGTTGAAACCTAAGCAAAATTTCTGCTTGATTATTCTATCTGCTGAAAAAGTGAATAATTGGATCAAGTGATACTATTTGGGAATTAGTATTCAATCCACCAAGTGGCTGAAGAAATATCAGTCTATCATTGTCATTTTTTTCTGAAGTGTTTCCATTTCCCTGTGTGAAACACTGTGCCAATTTTAAACCCATCAGAAACATACAGGGATGTGAACACAAAACCTAGATGAATCTTATTGTTTGACATTGAATAAAACTTCACCAAAAAAAGTTAAAATACTTTTTTTTGTATCAACATAAAGCTTTCAAGTAAAAGCCTTTGTCTCTTTTCAGCCTGAAATTCCAAATCTCATCCATTCAGGGGGCTCTGAAGGAAAGCTGAGTTACTTCACTTTAGTGGCTTCCCCATTATCTTGAATTCTGCTGTGAAGTTCCTGTTTGACTCTTTCTTTATTGGCCTTTTTTTCTCTGTAAGTGTCTCCAACTCACAAAGTACTCACAAAATACCTTTATAGATTGTCTTGGAGAATGCCACATCTTATAGCAACTTCAGAGAAACGAAGTAGGGAGAATGTGTAAATAGAACTCCCATGCAGTCAAATGCACACTGCTGACATTTGTGCTACACAATAAAAGCAAGCTGTGCAAAGATCAGGGTAATGTCCATACCTGGCATGGGTAATATCCATACCTGGCACACTGCCTTCTAAGGGCACCTTGCTGGGAAACTTGGCAAAGCTCCTGATTGATACTAAAGTCCATTTTTGGTAGCAGAAAAAGCTGGGTACGGTAATGTTTCTCACTTTGTTTGTTTAATAGATAAAAAGATTGGATATAGAAATTTCTTGAAACACATTGATTGTAAACTTAGACTAGAAATTAATGTGTCCAGGGACAGGAAATATCCCACATTCCAAGACTGCTTCGTAGTATTGCCACAGAAGAACGGAACTCCTGGTCATCTCTAATCTCTTCTCTGACTTCTTTGGATCCACATCTGGACCCTCTTCCATGCTTACTTTAAGAAGAAACAGCAGCCAGGAATTTGGAAAAGTCACATGGGCAGTTACTAAAATCCTGGCCTTACCTGCTGGTCTTGGAGCATTTCCTGATGGGAACTAGATTTAAAAATCAACAGCAGCCCCCTGTCTAGCTAGCACTGTGAGATGAGGGAAGAGACCACACAGCAATTGCCACTGGGAGTGACAAGGAGAGGTTTGCTTTCAGATTAGGCCCAGTCAATATGTTTATTCAAGCAGAAAACAGGTAGATGAAGTAGCTGTGTTTGCCTGCTGCTAAGAGGACCTCACACAAAGGTTACTCATTTTCTGGTACAAAGGTTGTTGGCAGCTTGTTTCTGTGTGAGCTGCTGTGTCCAATTAGTCCCGCCGCATTTCACCGGGGCTTCCTGACTCCTGCGCCTTCTGATCGGCAGCATCTCAGCTCTCCAGCTGCCTCTTTCCTTGTGCTCAGTCTCTGTCACCTGTCAGCCGTATTCTGCCTTGGCCAGCCACCTGCCTGGTTTGTCACTGTCATCCCTTAGCATAGAGAGAAGACAAACCCTGATGATAAAGGAGGAGAGATAAAGGAGAGCTTCATTCTGGAGCTTCTGAGAACTGAGACTGACATTCCATCTGAACAGGGCAAACTGCCCTGAAAACTTCAGGATATCTCTATACATTGGGGTATGCAGATGCAGAAAGAGCAGCCTGAAGAGAGAATCAAGGATTTGAGACTTGAGTGCACTGTTCTTCACATGAGCCCATCACTGTCATCTGAGAGTTGTGCCTAGCACAAATTTCTAAACAGATACGTAAACAAAGCTGGAAGAGAATGAGGATTGCACAGCCAGTGCTGGTTCATAAGCTGTTTGTCATCAGAACCCTCTTGCTGGCCAGAGGAAGGTTATTTAATCTTTATTTTAAATGTATATTGGAAAGCTCCTCCTTGGTGCTGTCGTTGATCCATTGCCCTGTCCAGAAAAAATAATGGATGGTTTGCTGTTGTAAAGAATAGTGGATGGATCTAACTGCCCAGACTCAATCCTTAATGCACATAGGCTGCTCCTCGTGGAAGTACCTCTCCAAGTTAGCTTGTTCTGAAGTGGATCCAGCTGTTTATGAGCCAAACATAGTGGCAGGTCTGCAGGATGATAAGGAAACTCTGTGTGCTTGGAGGTTTTCTGTCTCATTCCCAAGCCTGTTTTAAAAATTGCTGTCACTGCTGTCTGTCACACCTTTTTCCAAAGAGTTTCTCTTTGAGAAACCTTTTGCATTTTAAGTCTCCCCGCTGAAATTCTGTGTTGAATTTTCATGTTTAATTGTCTTTCACTGCCTCTGTTCCAAACTGAATGTTGCGATCCTCGGACAGGTCTGTGACTGACCTGATAAGCAGAGAATCTGGTACCTTTTGTTGAAGCTGCCTTTGGAGCAGCCTGAGAAGCAGAAGGAAGGAGAAGCAAAGACTCACCTGCAAGAGGCAAAACAACCCAGAGCAGTGCTTGTGTCTCAGCACTGTGTCTGCTCTGTTTGTCTGATGCCCTTTCCAGTGACTGTGTCAGTGCTCTCCATGTACCAGTAAGAGCAATTCAGCTGGAGAGGAGTGGGAATGCCTCTGGAAACTTTTTCTCAAGAATGTTTTCTAGAAAGCTTTTTGTTTTGGTACAGTGCAGAAGAATGTGGATGTTAGATCCTCAGTGCAGTTCTCAAGAACTCAAGTAGCCTTAGACTACTAATGATAGATTTCTTTAAGCTTTAGAGGTGTCATTGTTGTTTGGGTGTTTCTGGCTTTTACAAATTCCAGCTTTTTCCTTCACACTTTTCTTTTGTACAACTTCCCAAAGTAGCAGTATGGCCAGGACTGAGGTGAGAGAACTGTTACACACAATGTAGTGTTCAGGGCATAGCTGGAGCCATATGTGTGACTGAGAAATGAACCCAGCCCTCCTTCCACTGCCAGGGCAGTTGCCAGAGTAGCAGCTCCAGTTGTTTTCATTCCCAGCTCCTGGCCAACACTAGGATGTTGCTTTTCCATGTGAGCAGCCATTTCTGCTTTACCTCTGTCCTGTAAATAAATCAACCATTGCAGAGAACATCCCTTGTCTCATCCCCCATGTGCCTCTCTTCCATTTCTTCCTTTTGTTCTGGAACTGGAGTCAGTAATCCTAATATAACTGACCATTCAGCCCTGCCATCATGGGGTCATGCTGTGCAGGAACCTTTTGTGTTCCTCTTCTACCTCCCTCCATTTCTTGAGCTCTTGCTGAGAATTTGAATGTTTTTTCAAATATTATCTTTTCCTTTCACTTACCTGCTCCCTCATCCATTCAGCAGATACACCTGTTACCTCTTTATGCTCTGTGTCCTTTCCCCACCCCTCCTTATGCCCTTTATCTCTTAATTACTCTTAACGATCGGATGTTGCTCTGCTCTTTGCCCTCAGACAAAGCAGTTGGCACCATTGGGGTGACATGCAAGACCCCATTTTATTCAGACCCATTTTCCAAATTGCTTTGCAAAGAGGGCAGCTTTTCCATCCCTGATCACACAGCGTGGTGCCACCCCATGCCCCAGAGCTAAATTCACACGTTCAGTGACACAGAAAGTACTTGCCTATCAGAAAAGCCAATACCCTGTCACCTGCTACAGAACTGTGAGGTGTTGTCAGGGTAACAGGCCTGGGGCAGGTCTGGCCAGGTGTGACCACAGTGCAGCATACGGAAAAATCTGTGTCTTGTACATGGAAGTGACTCCCTCTGGTTTGGATGCAGCTGCTTTGTGGTTTGTTTGTGTGAGGCGTTGGTATTTGTTCTTGTAAATGAGTGATGTGTTTGAGGAAAATCATCCTGGGTATGGATTGTTAAAAATCTAAAGCTGCCTTAGTGCTGTCACTCCAGCGGTGGCATTTGCAAGTAGATGGTGACAAAATGTGTGTAAGAAACTATTATGAGCCTGACTTACACTTACACACACTCAGTGGTTTTATTCAAAATCTGTATATAAGAAGTAGCAATGTATATAAAAACAGGTATGCTGTCGTTAACAACAGGAATGGACAGGAGATAGTTGTGTTGAAATACAAAAAATGGTATTACCTGTGTTTAATTAGAAGTTAACTAAAAAGTGGAATGGCCCATTCTATTTGACGATAAAGATAGGCATTTCCAAATTGGTTCTTGCTCTTTATTGGAAGGGAAAGAAAATATCAACATTATTAATAAATAAAAATGCTCAGTGTAAAAACAACAAAGCATTTCTAGAAGGTTAAATGATCTCAGTGGGTCAGGTGTGATTCAAGTGTAGTTCAAAATATTAACTAGGACCTATCATAGTTGTGGTAACATAAACTTTGGAATTACATCAATCCAAATGATAGAACTGAATAGATTGTCTCAGGTTTATGGGAATGAAATGACAAACTGAGGAGGATTTGCTTTGACAGTTCTCCACATAAAACTTCGTTGAAACCAGTGCATTTATAGAAAATGTGTTTGTATTTTGACAATATTTTGCTTTCTCGAAGAGAAACTGCTTCTTGAAAACTACCTCCTAACACTAACGCTCGTATCTGAGTACAAGAGACAGCACTTTCTAGCTTGGCAGTCTAAGGATGGCCACTGACGTGTGCATTCAGGGATCTAAAAGCATTTCTGTGCAGTTCCTGTCCTTGCCCTACACAGGAATTGTGGAAGATGAACAGATTTTACTTTTCATTTTGGCCAAGGCACCCAGAACTTCATATCAGATGTCATGTGCACAGATGCATTTTGGCTCTTGCATCTTAGAGCAGTGTCGGGAAGCTCAGAGAGTCACTTTGAAAACTTCCTGTTAGATGAGCCAGGAAGATGCACAGCAAGGGAATGTGGGAAAATCATGATCCCTGTCTAGGAGTGAGCTGGTTTCACAGCAAATGGGGCCTGGTTTCCAGCTCTGAGCACCCAGTTGTTACCAGAATGAAAGAGCTGGAGTTGTTCATTCTGGAGAAGAGAAGGCTCCAGGGAGACCTTAGAGCCCCTTCCAGTACTCAAAGGGGCTCCAAGAGAGTTGTAGAGTTGGACAAGGGTTTGGAGTGACAGGACAAGGGGGAATGGCTTCCCACTGACAGAGGGCAGCGTTAGATGGGATATTGGGAAGAAATTCTTCCCTGTGAGGGGGGTGGAGCCCTCGCACAGGTTGCCCAGAGAAGCTGTGGCTGCCCCATCCCTGGAAGTGTCCAGGGCCAGGTTGGATGGGGCTTGGAGCAACCTGGTCTAATGGAAGGTGTCCCTGCCCATGGCAGGGGTGTGAAACTGAAACTGGATGGTCTTCAAGGTCCCTTCTGACCCAAACCATTCCATGATTCTGTGTTTTCACCTGGGCAGGTAGCAGTGGCTGTAGCGTGCTCTGGTTCCCTGTTCCTGTGCTCAGTAGCAGCAGTGCTGTGAGGCACAGGAGGGAATTCTCTCCTGGGTTTCTGGGCAGGTCTCAGCTGCCATTCTGTGTCCTAAGAGCTGTGTTGCTGTTTGTGTTTTAGGAGCAGATCCCTATGTGCTTGTCAAGTGTGAGAACCAAAACGTGCGCTCCCCTGTGCAGCACGACACGACCAGTCCCGTCTTCAACACACAAGTGATTTTTTACAAGAAGAACATTGACAGTCCTATCACGATCCAGGTGAGACAAACCACACAGGACAGACTGCTGAGGGCAGGAAGGGGAGCACAGCAGCATCACTGGGCTTCACCTGTGCCAGCTCTTCCTTTGTATGACTGATACCCAGGAGAGAAGTGTGAGAATCTCTGCTCCCCTCAGTGAGTTATGCCTGGAGCTGTTTTGCTGATTCTCTAGTCTAAGTCTGCTCCATAAACACCAACTGATGGCATTTAGGAATCTGAAGGCATATTTCATTCCAAGGCTTTGAAAGAATTTACAGAATTACCTTTTGCCTTATGTGGTACCCAATGAAACAGAGACAAAGAAAAGCCATGTGTTGTCCAGAGTCAGCGTTTGAAACAAAACCAAAGGCAAGCTGTGACCTAGAAAGCAAAAAGCTGCATTCACTCCTTATTTGCATGGAGTATGTAAATGAGCATTCAAATCCAGACTCTCCCACATGCTCTCTAGACAATTAGCTAAATTTAGACATACGCCCACCACTCGCTGCTTTTTCAGGGGGTTAACGGGAGTGACCTTCCTCGAGCACAACCCTTGCAGGTGGAATGTGAGAGCAGCACCACTTCAGCTGGGTTTTTTTCTGTTCCCTCGTCTCTAGGTCTGGAACAGCAACATCCTGTGTGACCAGCTCCTGGGGCAGGCAGTGCTGGCAGCTTCCCCCAGTGACCCCCGAGAGCAGCAGACGCTGCAGCTCCGAGGGAGAGGCGGCCAGGAAGCAGCCGAGGTGCCGGGTCACATCACCATCAAGGTTTTCTCCAGCGATGACCTCGCGGAGCTCTGAGCGCCGGAGCCCCGCAGAGCCAGACAGAGCTGTCACCTCGCAGCAGCGGGACTCGTCTGTGCCTGCCGGGGCGGGGACTCGGGAGCACAGGGTGCACATCATCATAATCGCTTTAAAAAGATAAAGCCCTCAAAACTCTCCATGTTATCACTGATAATGGGGAGAGAGGCTTTGAAAGAGGAGAAAGCACATATTTATACATATACATGTTCATGATACAGCACATACAGTAGAAGAGGGGCCAGACAAAATGCTAGCAGATAAGCTCATTAAGATGTGACCATCTTCCAAGCAACATCTCTCAGGAGCTCTCAGCACATAAGCTGGAAGCCCATGTGACTGTCCTCACAGGTTCCCGGCACATCCTCATCTATTCCCAACAGTAGGACTGGATGCAGGCAGGAATGGCTCCAGCTCCATGGGCACCTACCAGCAGGTTGGGGGAGTGGCAAGCACAAGGTGGATTTGCATGACTCAGTCCTTGTTCACTGCCAGCCTGGATCTGGGAGGGTGATTTTTTCCCCCATAGAGGGATATAAATTTCTCGATGCATTTCCCTGTTATTGCTACAGGTCAGATGTTTCTGTTCCTTGATGAAAAGGTCATTACTCAAGGAGTTCAGTCATAGCTCATGGCCTTAGATCCCGTGAGCCAGGGCAATTAAAACAGGGGGACAGGTTTTGCAGTGGCTGCTTGAATACCACAGCAAATAATAGCTATGTCCATGTAAAGGCTCTCAGATCAACTTTCTGACTCTTCTCTTCTCCACCTCAAGCTGATGACTCACAAGTTGGTATCTCTGTCCAAGAGCAGGAAAGGCACCTCACAGTTCAGCTGTGGTTTTGCTCAGAGCACAAATTCACTAATGGGAGCCTCCTAGCTAAGGACACTTTGTTTAATCCACATGATGCTAAACATGGAATAACACTCCTTTTCTCTTGTTAGATGGGTAGCACCAGGCTGAAAAAGAAGCAAATTAGCTCATGACAAGGATGGGTTTGTAAAACCAAGGTGTTGTGCCCTGGCAGGTGTCAGGTTTCACTCTCAAAATTTTGCTTTGATTTATCGCTGACAAATCCAACATCTTTGATAAAGTTTCACTTGGCTGTCATGGAGAACAGGTATTGTTTCACATTTCCTTCAAAGCAGGGTTCTGGTACAAACTTTCTCTTACGTTCTGCCTGCAGCCTCATGGCAGGGTTCCCTCACAGCTCTTTGTGTGTGGGCACACTGGGCAGTGACCCTGGCAGTGCAAGAGGCTCACTGTGTCAGACACTTGGAAATGGATTTTATACGGTTGCAAATTCTGATCTGTAAAGAGAAGCTGAAGGATGACTGTTCTGCCTTTTGTACAGCCAGGAAATTTGGATTTCTGTGTATCTCATAACCACTCTGGCCACATTGTGCAATTTTTATAATTTATAAAATGTCTCCTGATAGCATTAATGTTTTCAGAAAAAGTTTTTAAGTCCCCTCAGGCCTCCAAAAGGGTTGCTGCTGTGGTAGGAAAATGCTCTGACACATTGGAGATGGAATGTAAGGCTATGAACGATGCTACAGTGCCATCAGCTCAGCTGCATGTACCAAGTACCTGCTCTTTTCAAATAGCTTGGGCTCAGGCCATTTGCACACAGAGTGTTTGTCAGCTGTGTGAACTACATGCCCCACAGGCAAGTGAAATTCTCTGTACACTCATGGCTTCGGGGTTGCTTATTCTCTGAAATTTCAGTCTCTGTGTAAGGGTTGTCCCCAGCATCAGCAAGGCAGAGGGAGTGTCACCTGCAATTCCTGGTTGTGCACAGCCTGACAAAGAGGGAAGTTTGGGTGATGAGTATGAAAGTGGTGGCTTTTAGGCCTTGGAATTCTGTCAGCTTCAGACATTTCCAGTTTGTCCCCATGGCACAGGGACAGGCAACCTTTGAACTCCAGTGCTGCCTGGAGGGAATGGCAGTGCTGGGAGCTGCAGGAGGCTGAGGCCAAGCAGAATGTCTGTACATCTGCATTTATTATTGGAAGTAGTTGGAACAGACAGGGTTTGCCCATCAGAAGGAGCTGAGTTCCCAAGCTGGGAACACAACTGCCTGTGCTGATTTACAAGGCTTCTGGCTTCCCAAGTGAATCCCAGGTGAAGCAAGGCTGCCTGTTCCCTGCACGATAGCCCACGATAGCTGGGCAGGGATGATGCCCCCTCGCTGTGGGCTCCACCTCCTAACAAAGCTGGACAGTATTTTTTAACAACTTGTGGGAAAAACAGGGTTTTTTGGAGGGTGCTGCATTTATGTACACACTCAGGCCACCTTCAGAAGAGAGTCCTCCGGAAATGAAAACGGGGGAAATGGGTGGGAAATGTTTCATTTCGGCCTTTCATAACTTCAATGTGAAGTGACCGAAGCAAAAGGTTTACAAACACATATTCAGGGACTTCTGCCTCCGCCTGCCCCGCTGGCAGCCGCGAGAGGGCGACCTGTATCCATTCACCCACCCATCCTTCAATCCATCCAGGTAAAACCATGGGCAGGTACCGACGCAACACACACCCCGATAAATACAGTGTATCATTTACAGAAGATACCATACATTATCCTATACACGATATTATACCTCTCTCTACAGTGTATAGCACCTATAGAAGGGCCTCCGAATGTCTCTAAAAATACATATTTATTTATATATGTACTACAGACACACAATATATATTTACACAAACGCTATATATATACACTACATATATACACACTATATGCACACTATATACACAGTCTCTCTATATACAAACACATATATACAATATCTATATATAAGGGAGCATTATATAAGGGGCTACAGTGCAGGAGAGTTATGGGGTGTTGTGCAAGTGCCCTAGACAGTACAGAGTCCAGGTATGCCCATAGCACTGTAACACACTATCTATATACAATAGTGATAATGATACAGTACATTGTGTGTCTGTATATTTTATAAATTTGCACACCCCCCACATAACGCTCCCACATTTAGTAATCTCTATGTATTATATACATTTGTTTTGTAATCTCTATATATGTAAATGTCTTTTACGTCACTATGTTCTGCCAAGTGGACAGAGGACAGGGGATCCTCCATATCATGTCTGCCTGTGGGCCTCTCCCAGAGAAGACTCTCTAGAGCTCTCTGCACATTGCAACTCTGCTCTCAGCTTACAGC
>NW_020897768.1:2506911-2541918 GCF_003984885.1 Neopelma chrysocephalum | reverse complement strand
CCCTCACTTTCAAACATAGAAAACCCTAATTTCCACCCACATTCCTCTGTCAACTTGATATTTTCAGGAAATATGTTGGTGCATACCTAAAGATCTGTAGGATTTTTTGCACTGGGGAAGGTTACAATGCAAGTTTATATTCCCTTTCTTACGCTCACAGAGATGTCTTAAGCACTCAAACTAAAAGGGAAGTAAATGGCAAAGTACAGCACTAGCCATCTTCTAAGTAGGTTGTTTCCCTCCCTCCCAATTTCATTCCACTATCTCTTGCACAATGAAACACTATGTTATCATAATCTGGAATTGGAATCCTCTAAATAATAAATAAATAAAAGTCTATTACTTTCCTTAAAAATCTCAAGTGGAAATGTGTAACACACAAACACAACCATGTAATTCTCACTAAAAAAAAAGGTGGTCATACTGCTCCCTTCTGATCTTAAAATTCATTAATCAATATTTAATTTTCAAGTAGAGTACAGAGACACATGCATTGTGGGTCTTCCGCTTTTCTGCTGAGACAATGCCACTCAGTATTTTCCCTTATAGGACTTTTTCTTTCAGATGAGTAATCAGTGAAACAAGAGTTTGATATTTAAGCTAGTGCTACCACATGAGGTAAAAAGGTCTAATGACGCTTTAAAAAATAATTTATGTAGATTTTATTTAGAAATTATAACCTTTGCTAAACTGTAGTGGTAACATAGTAATAATAATTATGTTCTTAATGATAATACTTCCCATATGTTTTTATGTTACAGCACTTGAGCTTTAAATATCTGTTGATAAGAAGAGATCTTATTAGGAATCAAAATATATATTCATTGTGTAAGTGCTCCAATAACAAATAGCTCATTAAGTTCCCCTGATTAAATGATGTTGTGTAGGGCCCTAAAATCTCCTTGTAAGTGGAAAAATATGTAATAAGTAGTAATTAATCTGAACTATCTTACAGATGCACCTTTGGATAAGATCCTTTAAATGTTGTTGATCCAGTCATCTACTGAATGTCCTTGGCATAAGATGCAAATCTGTAATTACAGGTTCCAGCATAACTTACATCATGGAGATCATCTCCATATTCTTTGTTGAAACAGAAAGACTTTAGCTGGCAGAAACTTGCTAAAGTCAGTTTCATGTCATTTGGCCCAGAAGAGTTCACTGACTCATGCATTGGTATAAACTGACCTCAAGAGACATGCAGGTGATGAGTGTATTCCTGCAGTTTTCTCAGAGAGCTCACAAAAGCTTCCATGACTCACACAAAACACACAGCAATAACAGTGTTCCGTTCTCATCAATTTTTAACCTTCAGCTTTTTCTTGCTTGTAATAGAAACAGCAATGTTACAGGCCAAAAAGGCAGACAAATTTGCCAGTATTAGATCTACCTCAGCGTCAAGAAAGCATACTGTTTTATGAATGTTATGAATCCATAGCTTAGGCCAGCACTTTCTCATGCATCAGTCAAAATGTACGACTGCTGAACACAGGACAAACCATCAACATATCTCTGTCTTCAGCAGTGACTGTGATTGATTTTGTATCCACAGTCTGCAGGGCATAGTCCATGTAACATACCGTGAATATCTGCTTACTTGTAAGATAGTCGAGACCCCTGGTGGCCTAGTGGTTAGCATGCAGGACTCTCACTGCTGCGACCCGGGTTCAATTCCTCGGTCTCCCGGGTAGATGGAACCCGTTAGCCCTGTGAGGCCATCCATCTATGAGAAGGTCACTCTAAACAAACCTACGTCCTGAGGACCTCACTGCCATTGTCCAAGCTTGCTTGGCCCTGGCAGATGAACCTTAGGATTAAAGGGTGGGCTCAGTTCAGCGCAGGCTGTGTCTCACCTAAAAAATCCATTGCGCAGGCTGGAAAAGTAAAAGACCTTTCCCCAGATCTTCGTTCGCGAAGACTGGCCATTATTATTATGTAAGATAGTCTAACATAACTCACCTCAAAACAAAAACTTCTAAGTTTCAAACAGTGACTTCTGATACTTTGAGAACTCTATTTTGCAGTTACTGTCAATGACTTGCAATTTTTATTTTGTCTAATTTTCCTATTCCATGACTAAGAATTTGATGTGGATACACAACCGATGTGGCATTCTGAAGGTACACAGGTATTTGGAGGAGCATCATTCCAATAGGACACATACAGGAGATTTGTCTAACAAACTATCTTTTTACTTACCTTGTGCAGTTGTTCCAAGCAGGTTTTCATCACCTATTCAGTCTCTCTCCTGCACAACTGTAGATCATAGGAGTTTGATTAAAGTAACACCGTGTTTCTCAGCTGCACAATATGACTTGTTTTTAGCTATAGTGGATAGAGAGAACTATAGCACAAGTTTTTTATATCCTTTGGCTATGACTCCATATTTATTATCGCCTCAGACTGTCTCTTTTAATCATAGACTCACAGGATATCCTGCGTTGGAAGGGACCCACAAGGATCATTGAGTCCAACTCCTGGCTCTGCATAGGACCATCCCCAAGAGTCACAACATGTGCCTGAGAGTATCATTCAAATGCTTCTTTAACTCTCTCAGGCTTGGTGCTGTGACCATTTCCCTAGGGAGCCTGTTCCAGTGCCCAACCACCCTCTGGATGAAGAACCTTTTTCTAATATCCAACCTAAACCTGCCCTGACACAGGTGCATGCCATTCTGTTGGGTTCTGTCACTGGTCATGACAGAAAAGAGATCAGGCCTACTTCTCTTCTTCCCCTCATGAGGAAGTTGTAGACTGCAACGAGGTCTCCCCTCAGTCTCCTCTTTTCCAGGCTGAACAAGCGAAGGGACCTCAGCCTCTCCTCATACGGCTTCCCCTCAAGGCCCTTCACCATCTTCATTGTCCACTTTAGGATGTTTTCTAAAAGCTTAATATCTTTCTTATACTGTGGCAAAGTCTAAATGAATTAAAGTTCTAATCCGAACCAAGAATCTGTATTTTAAGCAGACATGGATGTTTGGAGGTGTATGTAATAAACATGCATGGAAACGGTGTACAGGCCAGCTTATAGAAAAAGGGCAGTTCAGGAGTAGAACCCTTACCACAATCTATGACATCCACATAACAAACTCATGTATGCTGTTAGTTCTGCATTGTTACAATTTCTTTAGCACTAGTCTGTGATACATGTTTCAACAAGGATCATGGTCTGTAGAAATGAGCTGTTCCAAAAGACAACACTTAAATGTGATTGGAAAATACTGTCAACAAACATTTCTGGTATTCGTAACTGCCTCTTTTGAGTCAGAAAAAATAGCAGCATAATTATTCTGAATTAAAGGAATTCTTTTTCCTTCTAAATCTGTGAAGTGACTTCCATGTGACTTTTTAGAGACTGACTATATGGTTGGAATGACATTTAGAAGAACATCGTCATTTCGGCAACCATGTTGGAAAAGCTACTAATTAGGAAATATTATCACTCGATTAAATTATGCAAATAAAGCTGTATGATCCAAATTTAACAAGCTTAGATTGTGTTGTCCCTAACTGATGAACTCACAGAGTTCTTCTGGAATCAGTCGGTTATCAATAAACTTGTAATTATGTACAAATGAAAGACAGTAAAGTTCTTTTGAAATCTACCTGTGGGTTCACACGGATTTTTTATTTTTCTATTAAAGAAAGATTTTTCCAGAGATTTTATTTCACCCAAAGTTATTACATTATTTTTATTTATGTCTTTTCTGTTCAACTGTGAACGGCTAAGAAAACACAAGGAATGATTATTAAAAGTTTTGCTTAAAATTCCACTTGCTTTATAAAAAAAGCAAATCCTTATCCTAAAGATCTGTCATCCAGATAAACCATGACTGATGATTTACATCTAATTCATGCAGGAAAATGTCCAGCTTTATAAATATTTAAATCAAAGGAATAGTTGGAAGAAATGCAGTAGGTATATTTCATCTTCTTAATGGGCAAAGTTTCTCTTTTGTACCGGATCATAACATCTCATTAGACAGCAAAACAGACACGGTGTCTTTCTTCAGAATCTATGAAACAGAACTTTCTCTCCTTCTATCTGTGCATATCAAAATTTGAATTTTGCATACCTTTTTTTTAATGTGATTTGCAATATTTCTGACTGGTACTGCAGAGATAGATGGTTTGTATCTACCTGTCCTGGTTAGAACGGCTGGGACCAATTCATCCCTGGATGGGTGTAACCCAAAACTGTGTATTCTATAGCCTCCATGCCATTTCCCAAAAACTGCTGTCAGTAGAGGCCTGCAAGGTGGGAAGATGTTCCTGTACCCTTTTATGGAATTCCCCGCTCTGATATCCTTATATGGAATTCCTCGCTCTGATAAGAGGGACTGAGCATCCACATGCCCTTTTATGGAATTCCCTACTCTGAGGGAGGGACTGAGCACTCCCGCCTGAACTGGAGAGTATATAACTGGGAGTTTCAGAGCCTTGGGGCTCTCTCTCGTGGGACCCAGAGGAAGACAGCAGACCACCGCTGCTCCCAACCAGGCTGAGACCACCACCCTCGACTGGACTGCAATCACCACTTCTGACCAGACTGCAGCAGCTCTCCCACCAGCAGGTTTTTTTTCCCCTCTCCCTTTGCTTTGGACTTGGGGGTGGGCCAAGGTACACCACTTTTGTTCATACCCCAGGGTGCTGGGTTGTACTTTTGGGTTTTGTGGGTTAAAACCAATTGTCTGTCTGTATAATTGTACTTATTGCATTATTTTAATAAATTGTTATTCTGACTTATAAATCTCTCTTTTGAATTGAGTTCATTTTGCCTTGCTGGTTAACTTTTAAACCAGCACACTACCGATGTTTTGATTGTAAATTATTCTAAATATCTAAGTAAAGAAAATCAATTTAAGTCTTACAGGCACAGGCCATAAGATCTGTTCCAGGCTACAATGAGGTATTTGGACATGGTCACTCTTAAAATGGTTAAAACTTCCTTCTTAATTACAGTATTAACACTCTTGAGTTCCTGTTGTCTAATACTATATTTTACTTTTAATAACTAATTTTTTACTCTTATGTTTAACCATATATATTATTTATTAAGAGTGATCCGCTTAGTAAGTTCTTTTAGCTGTCATGTCAAATTGAACAAGCCAGGCTTTTTTGGTAATTTTTCTCCAGGTGGATTCTCTACTCCTATTGCTGTTATGGTAGTTCTTCCATTTTTTCATTTACCTTTCTTAAACCATACAGGAAGAATAAAATTACAGGGTAGCAGGACAATTGCTGAAACAACCTTATTCTAGTGTTAAGGTTTTTGTTTATTTGGTCATCAACTTCTAAGTATTTAAAGAAATAAGATGATGAATGTAAATTGACAGTTTTTCCATACACTGCTACACTGCACTTCAATGTGACTGATTTTAGTTGCACTTTCATCACATTTTTTGGAACTGTTGCTGTTTAGCTTAGCTGTCTTTTCTGAAGTGATCTATAGTATGCTCCATAAGTAAAAATTAATCTTTGCCTTGCTCAAAAAAATTCTAAAAAGAAATTTATACATATTTTCTGAATATTTCATTCCTACCAGATCATAGCAAAGTAATGTACAGAATTCTGAGGCATTGTTTAGCTTGTCCTCCTATGAGAGAAGATTAATTCTACCTAGCTTATTGTGGTAGTTGTTGGTTTAACCTTCTTTCAAAGATCTTAGATCAGCTTGCCAAAGCCTCCCTGGGCACTGCCTTTCACTATTTTCACTGTTGCATTATAGAAAGTTTGTTTGCCTGTTCTTGTGGCGGGCTAGCCTTGCATTACAGCAGAATGCCTACCCAGCTGCTTACTGAGTCAGCAGCGTGGAGGGAGAAAATTGGATGAGAAAGGTCATGGGTTGAAGTAAGACAAGGAAATTACTCTTGGGGACAACACAGTTGGCTTCAACAACAGTAATTTATTGCCAATTAAAATAGATTTGGGTAGTTAAAAACAAAAAGACAAACATTATAACAACACCTTTCCTTACCCTTTTCCAAGACTCTACTTCGCTCCTTCACTCCAGACCCCTAAGCAAGCCTGCCCTGCCAATCAGCACGGGGGATGGGGATTACAGTCACCACATAGTGATTTTTCTCTTGCCACTTCTTCCTCCACCTGCTCTTCCCCTGCTCAGACATGGGTTCTCTGCAGGCTGCAGTCCCTTCAGGAGATATCCACCTGCTCCAGTGTGGGCGCTTTCCCAGGCTGCAGGGGAATCTGTGCTCTGGTGCCTGGGATGCCATCTTCTCCTCCAACCTTGCTATTCCCCCACCCCTCAGTTGTTTTGCCCTTTCTTAAATACATTTCCCCTCAGCACCCCATCTCAGCTGTGGGCTCAGCTGCGCCCTGTGCTGGGTGGGTTGGAGCCGGCTGGAACTGGCTGTGTCCGGCACGGGGCAGCCCCGGCCTCTCCTCACAGAGCCCCCCCACAGCCCTACTGGCCAAGCGTGGACACCTATAACCAATTCAGATTCTTTTTTCAATCAAATTGAAATCTTTGTAATGAAAACTTTGAATCCATTAGTTCTGTTACTGCTCTCCACAAACAAGGTTGATAAGTTGTTCCCTTCCCCAGTCTTGTTTCCTAGACTTGAAAAATTCCACTCTCTTATTTTTCCCAGAAATCACATTTTATAAATCACAGTGCTCTCTAGATTCTTCAATTAATATATGTCTTTTTCAAAGTGCAGCACACTATGGTTCCCCCAAGGCCTAAACTGAGCAAGCAAACTTTTATGGACTACAACAAAAGCATTTTTGGCAGCAAGCCCACTGCCCACCCTCCTACTGACCTCCTGGTTTCCCTTCTTGGAAAGCAAGATATCAGCTCAAGGTACAATACAACTCCCAAAACTGCTCTGAAGAAAATTGTTTCCTCAGCTTTAATCTGTAGAACTGATTATTCCTATATAATTAAGATGCTTTGCTGACTCTCATATTTGGGGTTCCAAAAGGGTAGAAAGCATTGGGGTTGACATGTATCTATGTTCTCAAAATTTCAGAATTACCACCATAGGTCAGCATGTTAAGAGGCTGGATACTACTTGGTTTTATTGTAGCAAACTTAAAACTAAAAATATCTTCTGTTTAAAACCTAACATTCTTGGACATGTTTGTATTTTCTGATTTTGAATATACATTGCTAAACAACTCTATCATGGTATTCTTGTGAAGGAAAGATTTTCAGAAGACAAGGACATATTTAGAAGTAAATGAGTCAACAATTAGGATAATAATAAAATAAATATCTCTGATACTTTGAATGAAATATTAAGGATATAAAAACTAATAGCATGTGAAGCAGTTTGTCAAAAACATGAATAATATTACCAAACTCAATAAAGAAATGTACTTGATTAAACCCACGAAGGAAAACATTGTGATATGTATCCTGTTACTCACTGAAGACATTTGTCTTTTGTTGCCTAGACAGACTGTCACCATGTTCTCATCCATCTTGGTTATTCAAAGGATACAACAGAACTATTGATTTGTGTTCATTCTTATATTCCTGTGCATAATAATTGCTAAGGGAGATAAAATTATTTATCAGGCAGCTGCAGTACATTTTACTGTGTCCGATGTTCACTATGCATTTAAATAAGAAAATATCAATTTATTGTATTCCAACTCCTTAATGCAATTATTCCATTTTGTACACATATGTGATTAGTGTTCACAGAACCTCATTTGAAAGCAACATACATGAAGAAACTTCTAACACTATTATACATGTCATTCCCAATTTGGCTCAACTGACTAATTGAGATTTTTTACTCCGTACCTTAACTAACAAAAACAATTTATTTGTCTTTAGAGCACAAGTTTAAGCAAATTGGAAAATGTAAGACTCAGGCTGTATTTAACTACTTATTTTAATGTTGTAAATTAAAAAATATCTTTTTGATAATTAAACAGATCTGTGTTTTTTCCTTTCCTGCTCAGTGCAAGTGTGTATTCTAACCACACTAAATGGACAATTTACACATTCTAAGATTAAACAGCCCACAGGGTGAGCCACTATTAAGTCTTTAAAGTTGAGACTCATTGACCTGGTACATATTTTCTCAAATGAAAAGCAGAAACTAATTCATGCTGATTACCAATACCCTTCCCGTCTTGCCTTACAGCAAGGAAGAGTCCCATTCATGGACATTTTTAGGAGCACTTTAACAACTACACAGTAGTTTCAAAGCCAGAGCCTACCTCTTTGGCCTCAAATAGGTAAAGAAAACATCACTCACAATGCTGTTTGAACATCACACAAACTCTTAAAGCTGCTCAATTTTAATTTCATTAATACTTGAAAATGCTAAATGTCTGGTGGTTTGCATTTGTATGAAGGGAATAAGTAGTCATAGTTTAGAGTAAAGGAAATAGATAAGTTGTATAACTATATCATTTCCAGTAAATTGAAGCAGCTAAGGCCATTCTTTGGAGTGGAGGGCAGTTGACTGGTGATCACATTGCTACCATGTACATTTGGACTCTGACCTCTTGCTAACTAGCAATGAGGATGGCCTAATCCCTGCAGCCAGCTGACCCATGTCCAGCTGCGATAGGGCTGTTGCTCTGCCCCACACGGTCTAATAGGTTGAACTGTCACCTGGCAGAGTAGTGTGTCGGTAACCTATAGATTTCCAAATGCAATGTTAAACTTTTCATAAAATAGTTATGATGCTAACTGGCTTTTTAAGCAGACCGAGAAGATATTCAGCATAGGTAAGCAGTGACTCAGGACATTTATACTGATCAGTCTCTGCCAAGTCAAACAAATGAGTGCATTTTCACCGCTTTTCAAATCAATATGTATTTCATTTCTGGAAATTGCTGGCCTACATCTCAACATTTATTGGCAAGGCATGTGCAATCACAGCAAGGGAACCGTAAGAATTTTCAGGACTAAATCCTATAGCTGTGACTTGCTGCTGCTTCTGTAGCTGTACTCTAGAATCCCCAAGGGCACCACCAGCTCTGACCTACATGGACAGCATTTCTGCCCCCTGGGCCTCCTCTTATCCTGCCTATATCAAAGGACCCCACATCAGCCCCCTGGGTCTGTCAGCCCATGCCCCAGTGATGTGGTTGGCTTTCTTGGCTGCAAGAGCACATTGCCGAGTCATGTTGAGCTTTTTGTCCACAAACACCCCCAAGTCCTTCTCCCCAGGACTAGGCTCAATCCATTCTCCTCCTACCCTGTACTTGTGCTTGGGGTTGCCACAAACCATGTGCAGGACCAGTGTGTTAACTGCACCACACAGCTTGGCATTGTCAGCAGGTTTGTTGGGGGTGAATATGTACGTGTTACATATATGTGTGTGTATATATACATGTGTATATATATGCTCTTCGGGGCTCCGAAGAGAATATACAAGGACTCCCCGAAACAACATCTCAGCCTTGGCCATATTGATCACCATAACTGGTCTACTCTGGCCTCCAATCGGGAGGTCTGGAGACACACTGTCTATAACGCTGCTGATGCCTTTGAGAAAGCACACAGGATCACTCTTGAGGAGAAAAGACAACGCAGAAAGACTCGTGCCTTGCAGAATATACCTCCTAAGGAGTCTTTCTGCTGTGCCTTTTGCAACCAGATGTGTCTATCTCATATTGGCCTTTTTAGCCACCAACGCGCTTGCAACAAACGTGGGTAGAGCCCTTCCCAAATCTTTGTTTGTGAAGCCTAGCCATGATATATGTACACACACTGCATTTGTATGCGTGGTAAACTGTGCTTCTCCTGCAGCGTAATTATTGACTTCTAATTCTGCTGGACTTTTAAAGAAGAAGATCTTTGTTAAACAAAAATTAAGACTGTAAGAATCCAGTATATTCAATATAAACCACAACTATAACAAAGAGGGATATTATTGGGTTAAAACTTATGTTTCAAGATGAGGTTAAGAATGAGATGTTTCCAAATATAAGAGTGCATAACACATATTAAAATGGAACTATCTGGTCTGTTCCTCCCAGCCTACAGTCCTCTGAGATTTTCAGTACCCTCAGCGTACACTGATCATCACAGCCAGTAGGAGCTGTGTTGGTTTACTGCTTTGTAAGGGATTCTTAGCAATTTTCCTTTTAGGTGAAAGTGCTTGAATTTTTTGGCTGAGGTTTTCATCAAAACAACTAGTCATCATAACAGAAAACCGAGAAGAAAAAGGGTCATTACTAAATGCATAGAATCAATCGTTGATAGGTAACATGTTGCAGTACTATTTTCGTGTTTAACAATGAAAATCAAGCCAAGCCACATTTTTAAAAATGTTTGGCAATATATGGCATTCAGACCTCTATGAGGCTTCTTTTATGTATACACGCGTGTAAGGACAGTTGCAGTTTTGCATGTCCAATATACATAAAGATCAGCAAAGACATCTTTGCATGTGTTATCAGCAAAATAAAAACTGTGTTTTTAAGTCCTCAAATATACATATTTCTGACTTGCCACAGGTACTTTTAAAACCCTAGTGTTCCCTATACTAAATACCTATATTTCACAGTTACAGGATGCAATGCAGTTAGAGATGTCTTTCTTCCTGAAGTACAGTTTTCAGTGGTTCAGCATCACCATAGAGGCTTTCTATATGATATCAAACATATTTCCAAGACATGCTGAGAAGATATGTTTAAATGTTTTACAGTTAATATCCCTTATTTTTCCCTGTCTCAGTACACATTCTTGAGACAAGAAACCGAATTACTCCAAAATTCACATTTGAAATTACAATGTGGCTAAGCATACACTGTCTTGACACTGAAGATTTGGTCTTTTCATCCCAGACTTCCCTGATGCTTAAAATGAGTTCAAACTGCTTTACCCCAGGGCAGTTTTAACATGATTATTTTTAGACACTCTGTTCTTCCTGTCACACTTAACAGCCTAGCCAGCCCTTTCATTCTAACAAAGTTCCATACATTCATTTGCATGTAGGAGAGTATTAAATCACTCTACAATTCAAATATTTCAGAATAGGAGATGAGAGGCATAAGTCATATTAAATATAGAAGGCAATTGTAACATATAGTATGCACGTTCATCACTTCTTTTTTGTTATTCCAATCAAAATGGAAAAATCTTTTTCTTTTGTTATCTTCTAATTTAATCAATCATATCACATTTTTTCTATTTTTTTAAAAATTTAATTCTCTTTCTGAAGAAATTGCTTTAATCAAATGGTGAAGCACAGCATAATACCATCTTCTTTAAACAGCTTTAAATGAACCCTTTTTGTAATGTTTCAGTTTTGCCTATCAGTTGATATAAACTGATCAGCTTGAGTTAGGAGAATTTGTACCTGCTGTTTTCTTTTGGTTTTTTGCATACATTACATGGATAAATAGTATAGCTTAGAGATAAAAAGCATAATGTTGATCGCAGTCCATCAAAAATAAAATGAAAGTTAGTAATGCACACTATTAACATAACTGGTGGTTTCACTATCATTAGATATCCTAAACCAAAGCTATCTGATTTCTGAAATTCATGTTGTAGCCAACCACACTTATTGGACTCTGTGAAGGAATAGATAGATGACTGTAAATATTAAAATATTTCACCTTGGAAATCAGACTACCTCTTTAAATGTTCTGACCAATCTTCAAAACAGTCTATGAAAATTGGTTCATAAAAACTGCTTGTTGTATGTTTGCAACTCTTTTGGAAAAGGAAATGATTGATATTTCATTTTGCAGTAACCAGTTTATATAGTTTTTCTTACCAAAAAAAGTGGGAAGAAAAATAGTGGAAATAACTCTGTAAGGTATCCATTCCAAAATACAAATCAGTGAAATTCTGCAATAGCAACTCTACTAATTTGTCCAGTTTCTCCAAAGGTAGAAAGGTAAAAATTAAAACTGGGACAAGCTAAAATGCAGAAATTATTTCATGCCACAGCCTATTTGGAACAACTTAATAAATGGAAACTGTTTGAATATTTGTAAGCTCATGAATGTTGACATCAATGGGACTTAAACAATAGTAGTCAAGGAGAGGCCACTGTTCTGTTCCATGCTGGGCCAGATGTTCCATTTCCTGTCAAGCCTGCTACTGCTTGCTAGGTTTGGACTTCTTATAGCTAGCTCAATGAAACACTACAGAGAAAATTAATGACATTTCAAAAAAAGGAAAAGCATGTCTTTTCAGGGATAAATGTGCTTTATCTATAGATATGTATAAATTTTTGAATTTATAAATGGCTACATTCAATCTCAGTAGCACATGCTAATACAGATAAGTAAGCACTAGTAAACATGACAGATTTTGTCTTGTGCAACTATACTAATCCCTCTCTCTTTCACATGCAACATCAATTCGGATTTCACACTTGCTGCTAACCTCGATTGATACTACTGAGGATTTGTTGTGCTAACAAGTAGCAGGGAAAGATTGGTAAATGACATAAGTCAGTCGTTAGAAAACAGTTTTTGAAAAGTAAGTTTCTTTTTTGTAAAAAGCGGCACAAACAGAAATTGCATTCTCTTTGAGAAATAATACAAAATCATAAGTACAGTTTGAATTTCATCTTGGGAAAATTTAGTGGACTATGAAATGCCTTATGAAAACCATGTTGGGAAAGATCCATGATCATTCATGTCAGCTGTCCAATGTAGTGAGCTATAATCCATGCTTTCCTGTCTATCACGTTTTTTTGCCTAAGTCTACGTCATGTCCCTCCTAATCTTCAGGACTGAAGAGGTTGCAAGCAGGAGATTCTAGATATTCCTGCCAGATCTCTATTATCACCCATATTTATTTCTCTTTTAACTACCTTTGCCCTGGAAAACAAAAGGTTTGAGTTTATGCTCCCAGTACTTCTCACTGCAGTGGATGTTAATGTGGCTGCAGAAAGAGCAGGGTTCCATGCTTAGATTGTCTGTGGCTTTGGTGTGCTGCCAGTCAAAAAGCAATCATGGAAACCCCAACAGGAAAACAGCAATTCTCTGTAGTTTATTGCCCAGTCAAATCCTAAGATAATTTCCTGGCATCAACCATTGGTATTTTCCTGGCATTATAACTTTTTCCGTCAGAGTTCCTACAATGTAGGTAAACAAGCCACCCCAAAAAAAGAGTCCAATTATATTTCATAATGGAAAGTGTTTCTAAGTTATCCAAAACAGAAGATCACTGTGCAGATGCTAAAAATGAGATCTAACTATACATTCTGTAATATTGGCCTCTCTTGGAAAGGGAAGCCTACACAATTTTAATTTCTTTTTGTTCCCTTTAGGATAAAACTATTATTTGTGCAAAGATTTTGTGATCTATATGTGCAAGGTACCATATCATCACATATAAGAGCAATGAGAAATCTTCCTGTTATTTCTCAAAATACTTGAAAATAAATTACCTTAAAAATGAAGGAATACTTTAACATTTTATAAAGAGCTTTTGGATACATTCACTGCTATATCATGTGGATTTTTAAATGGTTGTGTACATTTTCTGTTGTTTTACCTGTTAACTGAAGGTAAATTTACAGACTACCTGTAAATTTTGATAATTTTGATAATATCTGCACTAGACAAAAGTTGCACATGCTAAATCCTCCATTTAAAAAAGACACATGACACAGAATCACCAATTAGGAGTCTGACCATGCATTTTTCTTCTGCACATAGATGATTCAGACTGGAAAAACTGGAGGCTTGGCATTCCAGAAAGGAAAGTTTTGTTGAAAAATTAAGGATTCACAAAAAGAAGGGGTACATTAAAAAAAAGGAAGTGAAGAAGTGCAAGCAACAGCCCAACACAAACTGACACAACTTTCAGCCTAACCTTCCCAGAGCAACAGTGATCTGCTGGCTGGAATGGAAAGTGGAAACTTAGTGAACAAAGCAATTGGTTAGTAGGTGCTTGAGATACCCAAGTAGGGGAAAAGCTCTAATTTTTTTTTTTTCTCAAGTGATCTACAGTACCTAGAACCAATACAGGCTGTTGCTTCCTCTATTTGTGTAACAATGTTTTTAAGTATTAGTCTGGCTTCAGAATACAATTTTAGAGCAATATAATGACAGGCTGAATAGAAGAAAGAAAACCAAAAATGAAAAAAAAATCTCTTCCAATAAAAGGCTTGATATGGGCTTTGAAATAACTGAAGAAAAGTACACTATTTTCCTTGGCAAAACTCCAGGTATAAAAGACTTAAGTAGGTACAGAATGTCTTAAGTGATCTCTCTCTAAAATTCTAAAGGAACAGTAAAAACAGAATGATAAAAGAGCTGTGAATTTCAAGAACAGGACAACAGAATTATCCCCCCTTGAGCTACCAGATTGATTAGCATTGGGGAGTTTATTTTGTTTCGTAGGTTGAAATCTCTGTGTTTGAGACCTGAGGAGGAAGGTGTGCAAAGTTCCCAGGTTAAGTTATATTCAGGACAGGTATGTTACTAAAAAGGCCTTAGGCTGAATCATCAGGTCAGCCTCAGTTCTTCCAAAAGTTACCCGAATTTTAGCTTACAGTGACCTGAAAAGATCTTCGCGTGAATATGAATAGGAACCACACATGATCTGAAGTATTTTTGTTGAAGTTAGACACAGAGGCTGGGATCCATCTAACTTAAGGTCATATCTGAAAATTTGTTGCCTAAATCCGATATAACAAACTGAAGCTCACTTTGCAGTCAGTGCAGATAAATAGTTAATAAGATGAAGCCCCTTTTAGAGGTGCTTAACTTTCCATTAAGGAATGTAGCATTAGTTAGCTTTCACTCAGGTTGCTGGCTTTGAGAGATATAGTTTCTATTGAAATGAATCCTAGAATGTTAAAACTCGGTCTACTGTTACCAAAGCTATTTTCTATATTATCTCATTTGTATTTTGAAAGCAGAGTCTTTACATCTTATCAATATACTTAGATTTTTTTGTTACAATCCATGAGTAAGGACTTCATTAATGGCACCAAGTCATCTAACATGATGATTGGAAAACAAACCAATATTAAAGGCTGTAGGTTATACTTTAAATCCTGTCCCCCTCTGAAGTGCTCTTATAGGCCTGAACTAAACTTAAGTGCTAATTTCATAAATATTTTCTTGTGATTGGTACCTGAAGTTGATTACAGAGATCAGACCTTTTTAAAAAGACAGTTGGAAGACATGATAGTGATGTCCTTTCTTCAGTAGTTGAGTGGCTAATACACTAAATCAGTATGGGTTTATTCTGTTCTTTATTTGAAGAATGTACATCTTGACCTTGTGTAGTCAGTAAACTCTTACTGATAAAGAAAAGCTTTGTAAAAAATTCCAGAAGAGTAAAGTATCTCCAGTATTTCCTAGGCCAAAGGAAAATCAGGCTCTAATCCAGCAGTTTAGAGCATTCACTTGAAAGAAGAGACCGAAATTACACTCCCTCCTTTAATGATAGTCTCTGTATTAGGTGTTAAACATTTGCTTATGTGAGAGTTGGAAGTGCATTTTTTTCTCTGGAAAGTGCCCTAGTCATGAGACTACAAGTCACACGTGCTTTTTTGGCTGGTAGTTATGCAACTGCTGCAAATAGTGAAAAAGATTCAACAGAAGGGATTCTAAGGAAGCCTTACCGTGAAAGGCAATAAAGAGACTAAGATAGATGCAGTAAGTATTTGCAAGTATAGACTGGTGTTTGGATGACTTTCCTAAAAATCCGTAAATAAAAGGAAGAGGTGGGGGACCCTATATTCCACATCGTGGAGGCTAGATAGCTGTAATTAACATAGAAGTGATTAAGCAGTGCTGCCACCACTACACACACTCCATGGAAAGGAATGCTGTTCAAGGAAAAGGTTTTTAAAGCTTTAGAGAGCCTTCACTGTGGCATGGTGTCTTGGTTTGAGACCCCTAAAATCCAATTCTCGAGTCCAAGCCCCCCTCCCACATCTCAACCCAGTGTGAGATGGGTTTTCCAGACACCATACAAGACTCAATATGGGGGGAAGGGAATTATATTACAATCACTGTACAAAGAAATATTACAATATTTATTGTAATCATATACATAATTGTAATCATATACATAATCTTGACTATCCTATGATAAATCAGTATTTATAATGGACCAATCTCTTCTCCCTCCAATAAAAGTCCAGAAGGGAAAAGGAAAGATCCTTTTCACCTTTAGGTCAGCAGTCTCTCTTCTTCCATGCAGCAGCTGTAACTGGATTGTTGTAGTTGGATCTCTTTCCAATACACACAAGGGGGTCTCCTCTTCCCCCCTTCTTCCATGGACTGCGATATCAGGGACAAGCTCGCGTCACCACGTCATATCACGAAGTGCGGGGGTATCTTCGTGACGGTCCCTTTCCTCAGGGGATTCACCCCTGAGTCAGAATGTCTCGGGCAGCTTTCAGCTGAAAACCTTTGCCTCAAGAGTTCTATCAGAGCTCCTGTGCTCTGTCTCAGGCTGCCAGCTTAGCAGCAGCAGCGGGGGGGCCAAGGTCACCCCTCTGCATTCCATCTGGCCATCCTGGCCCAGCTCCGGGATGTCTTGAGCTTCTTAGCTCCTCTCTCCGGTGCATGTTGCACTCCAAGACTCCTCTCAAATAGGAGTCCATCTCCTCCTCCTCTCTAGGAGGTCTCAGAGGGGTTTGGGGATTTCGTTCAGTTCTTACCCCAAAACTCTCTGTAGAGCTTAGTCTTCGCTCTCTCTCTCTCTCCATTAGAGATCTCTGTGTCTTCCCTCCTTGGCTGCAATGCCGGCTTTGCTGCTGCTTCTTATCTCTTGGCTCTTTGCCACTGTTCTCCGGTCAGTGCTGTTTCTGCCGTTGCTCCTGCTGCTGCTTACGGTGGAGAAACTTCCCCCAGTTCTTAGCTACAGATACCTGGCCCAGTCTAACACTGTTCCAAGTTCCTGCAGACCCCAGTCGGGGGCTGGGGGGGGCCTAGCCCACAGTGGGGCTCTGGGCCTCTCTCCTCGTGGCTTTACAACATGGCCACTTCTTCTCCAACAACTACAACATCAGCTTCTTTTTGGGTCTGCTTGTGATATGTTTATATTTTGCAGGAGCGCTCATTGGTTCATCCCCAAGGGCACCACCCCCTCGGGGATTACCATTTTTTTTAACTCCAGAGGAAAACTTTTTTCCTCCACCACACATGGGAACCAATTGTTAAAGACCATGAGGAGAAAAAGGATAAGACACAGCCTTGAAGCCTCAGTCCTTGTGGATGCCATGCTCAGCTGCTTTATCCTTCACCTACTGAAGAGTAAGCATACCTCCTGGCTGAATCCTGCCCCAAAGTTGCAATGGGGCTTGTGCAGTTCAAGGCACTTTTCCTGAAATTGTGACAGTATCAAAAGATACTGGAAGCCAAGGGATTACTTTCTGAAACTGTCTTGAGCTGACTACTAATTAGTGTTTTGTTTGATAGCCCTTACATAGCTGGATGCAGCTGGATGGAAATAAACCACAAAGGGAGTACATTTTTGTTTATCATTAATTTTTACTTAATTTTGTATAGACTTGTGAGACCCTGCAGTAATCTTCTTAATTTGTAATACATTGTAAATTCATTTGGTAAGTTCATGCATTTCAGGAGTCTTTTTTTGTTACTTCTTACAAGTCTAACCAAATTAATACATTTGATAATGAGCCAGATCATGTCATATTGCTCAAACTAATCTGGTGAGCTCCTACTTTATTACAATATTAGATATCACTAAAGTTTATTATTAAATTTTCCAATGCCCTGAGGGCATTCTGCATGTGGTAGAAAAGCAGGGCTCTGAGAGAACTCATTTACATTTTCAAAATCAGGCCAGTCCTTCTGTCAAATTTATGTGAAAAAATAATTACTTAAGTTTATAAAATAAACAATCAGAATAGGTCAGATGGAAATGTTGGTATAAACCACCCTAAAGAGCCTAAACCCAGGAAAATCATGTACTTTAGGTAGCAAATATTGGTTGTTTTAGGGATGCATCCTTTTTAGCCAGCAGTAGGGTTCCTTTTTTTTCCTTATGAGATAGACAGCGCATCCTCACAGACTTAAAGCTTATTTTCTTCTTAACAGATGTTTGAGACATCTTTCTCAAAAACTTAAAGAATCAATGTTTTGGCAGTATCCTTTGCAGACAGTTTAACTACTGTCTTGGTTTTGAATTCAGGCACTTAAAAATGTCTCCCTACCCGCAGATTAAATAAAAAAATTGCTTTTACCTATAAATTAATCTCCTTAATCATGTTTTAGTGAGTGAAGTACGGTTGTCTCCTAGGCTTTCATTCACCTCCACCAACATAATATTCTTCAGAAAAAGCCTGCTTTTGCCTTGACAAGGATCTTAGGACATGTTAATGCTAGCTCTCTGACAGGAGCTAACAAAAAGACTTCTGAGTGAAGCAGTTCCACTCCGCAGGGTAGACTCTTATCATCTTGAATGTGTGATCAACCATGACTCCAGAATTTCAATGAGGAAATAGACTGTCACAGAGCTGTGTGAGGGGCTAGCCCCGGCCATGTGGGTTGAAAATCTTCAGTTCAAAGAAAGCTTGTGCAGAAATGAGTCATTCTTCTGAACTGAACTGCAGCATTGGCAGTACAGTCAGCTCTCAAATTGCTGTGGTAGCAGGCTTGCAGTGAGACTATAGTGTTTTCTACATAGATACCTACATTAGGAGTATTCTTGGAACTACAGTTCACTTGCAGAAACAGGGGGCTCTCAAATCATGTTGAGGTCACTGATAGTTCATCTGTACTTAGTTCCCCCTCTTAAATAGAAGCATGTCTGCCAAGTATTAGCTTTTGCTGCTACCACAATCATTGGCAGATAGAAAGGCCTTACAGAACTATTTGAATACAAATGCAGTAAATAGCATATGAATAATTTTGGCCTGCAGCACCCAGTGGAAAAATAAAGAAAAATATATTTAGAAGGACAGACCCAGGGCAGTCTTTGCTACTTTTCAAAACCACTGAATATCAGTGATGGCTATAACCATACAAGGAACATGAGGGACCCTGTGTATGCTTATGTCTTGGTGGCATATACACTGTTCCTAGGAGACGCATTGAAAAAGTTAACAGAACCAAAGGCAGAGGTTAACCAGAAAAGCAATACACATATTTTTTACCTTTTTTTTTTTTTTTTTTACACAGACTAGACCTGAATGCCTATAGGATACCTGTGAAGTAGGGAGTGCTTTAATTTCTGAGGAGTGTAATTATATGGCCTAGGCCACTAGTCTTTTCACCTTTGTGGCATCTTTTAAACTACAAACCTGTGTTTATCAGTTTTGACTCATGAGGTACCAAGTAATTCCTTTTTACTTTCTAATTGGATTGGTTTTATCTGATGCTGCAATAAATTATTTTGGCATAAATACAGTTATTGAATTCCTTTTTAGCTGGCCATCGACTTTATATAGTAATTCACTAAACTAACAGTATCTGAGGAAGTAAAAAGAATAGCATAGTCAGACTAGCTGCTTCTTAAATGAAAACAATTTCTTCTTAAGATTAACACAAAACATAAACTGCAGGGAAAAAAACTATCAAGCATTCAAAGAAGATCCACAAAACCAAGGTGATATCTATTGTTCTCTGGGCCATTACTTATTTTCCTTTTTCCTAGTGTGTGTATATAGAGATTTTTAGTAAAGTCTATTTTCTACTCCTACCACCCTGGAATTACTTATTCTTTCTATCAAAGCTGAATTTCCAGTCTCTCAGCAGTAGGGACAAGCACAGAGCAGAACATCGGTACTCATGAAGTGTTCAGATGGAGTTGTAGTGAGCAACTCACGAGTCCCAGTTCTTCTCCTCTCACCCTGTCTGAAGCGCTCTTCCTTCATTTTACAGAGGTTTTATAAAAACAAGCCTGATAACAACACATGTCAAATCTAACATCTACCGAGTTACTGATGTATAGCCACCTTTGCCCACCATCTAGTGTGATCAACTTGAATCCCTACAAATACTGAAAGACCCCATAGGAGTGTTGGAAAACTGTGAAGAACTTTGGTGAACAGATAAAGTCAGTTGGGTAATTGATAGTTACAATTGCTACTTGTGCTTCCCCTTTGTGTCAAACCAGCGTAAATTTCTTTTGAAAGGTCAGAAGGCAACCAGATAAAATCAATTCACAGGACCGGGGAACATGATGAGTTTAAGAGGATTTGAAAAAGTCCACTATTGCCAAGTGAGAAATTTCTTTTAAGGTGCCAAAGAAAGATAATAACAATTTGATGATTGCAGCACATAATTGTCTCTTGAGTAGGGAGGAAGCAGTATCTCTTTTTGGTTTTGTAGTAAGCATAACTTGGAGTAAAAAGCTCCCAACATGTAAACTACTATAAACTTCTTCATTAAGTAAATAAAATCTTATTTATAAAAATTATAATGTGGCTTCTAACCACATTTAGCCTATGATACTGAATAAGAAATGCAAGTAACTTTTCCTGTTACTAACAAAGGATTTTCTCTCTATGTAATCAGATGCATCCATTGGATTCTTACGTCCAAAGCTATACAATTTGGGAGAATGGGGAGCAAAGGGAAGTAAGCTGATGCAGAAATTCTATAGTTGGTATCTAGTTTTTTTTGAGGCTGCCTTCTTCCAACCTTGTGTAGTATTCCTTATAGTGAATACACTGTATTTAAGCCAGCACAACTCTCTCTGCTTAAACCAGGAAATTTATAAAGCAGAAACAAGTGCAGTTGGCAAAATTTACAGATTTTTTTTCACAATGCCCTTATTTTATCAGAATACGTGCAGTTTTTCTGCTAAACGAGGGGTTACTTCCAGCCATTAGATATTAGGTGGGGTATGGTAACATCCAGACCTGTGTTCAGCAGAAACACATAAGCTCAGTATAGAAGAAGATGAATTGTTGTTTCCATCAGATGCTTTAGTGACTCAGGAAAACTGTAATATCAACCAAGAGAGATTAAGTTCTCTCTGTCTTACAGAGAGAAACTGACTAGTTTGGCAAGACATCTACTGTCTTATGAAGAGTAAGAGTCAGTACATTATTTAGTACATCTTTAAGTTTATTCTTACTTACCTAAGTACTGAGTTTGTTAAGAAATCTTCTTTCTGTCCCATTCTTATGCCTCTTTTCCAAATTTTTTCTTGTATTTAAATGCAGAAATTGCTGTTTCTGGTAGAAAAAGCTATAAACAGAAGATGCAAAAATATATTGCCATTATGCATTTAACATTCATCAGTCTCTTTCAGCTACACACACACTCTTTATAAGTTTCTCTGGATATAGATTAATCGAAGAGGATAAAAAGCAGCTTGGATAGCAGAAGACAGAGACCAGTGTAGAAACTAAACATAAGAAGCTCATTTATTTATTTTATGTATATTGAAAAACGAAGAAAAAATAAATTTAAAAAAGTAAAGTAGGACTTCATGATTCTGCAAACAGTTGGAGGACTGTGGTGGGTTGACCCTGGCTGAATGCCAGGTGCCCACCAAAGCTGGTCTTTCACTCCCCTCCTCAGCTGGACAGGGTATAGAAAATATAACAAAAGGTTCATGAGTTGATATAAGGGCAGGGAGACGTCACTCACTGTCACAAGCAAAACAGAGTTGACTTAGGGAAATTACATGAATTTATTACCAGTCAAAATGAGAGCAGGATAATGATAAGCAAAAAAAATGCTAAAAACACTTTCCCCCCACCCCTTCCTCCTTCCTGGGCTTAACTTCATTTCCAGTTCTCTACCTCCTGCTCCTGAGTGGTTCAGGGAGACAGGGAATGGAGGTTATGGTCAGTTCACCACGTTGTTTCTGCTGCTGCTTCCTCCTCAGGGAGAGTCCTTCCCCTGCTCCAGTCTTGAGTCCCTCCCACAGGAGTCAGTTCTCCGTGAGGAGTCCACCCCATGGGCTACAGTTCTTCACAGACTGTTCCAGTGTGGGTCCCCCATGGGGTCACAAGTCCTGCCAGTAAATCTGCTCCAGCATGGGTTCCTCTCTCTACAGAGCCACAGATCCTGCCAGGACCCTGCTTCAACATAGGCTTCCCACAGGGTCACAGCCTTTTTTTGGGCATCCACCCACTCCAGCTGGGCTCCTCCATGGGCTGTGGGTGGGTCTCTGCTCCACTGTGGACCTCCATGGCCTGCAGAGGGACAGCTGCCTCACGATGGTCTTCACCATGGGCTGCAGGGATTTTCTGCTCCGGCACCTGGAGCACCTTCTCCTCTCCTCCTCCACTAACCTTGGTGTCTGCAAAGCTGTTCCTCTCACATATTCTCACCTCTCTCTTCTCCGGCTGCAATAACATCTGCACAATTTTTTTTCCCCCCTTAAATATGTTATCACAGAGTTGCTACCACTGTCACTGATCAGCTCAGTCTTGTCCAGCAGCGGATCTGTCTCAGAGCCAGCTGGTGTTGGCTCTGTCAGACATGGGGTTTGGGTGCATTCCTCCCATTGTGGGGTTCCATTTCCGAAGGCTTGAGGTGGATAGGGAAGGGGTTACTCCAGCTCCAGGGGTTTCTTCAGGGTCCTGGACGCATGGAGGGGTTAGGTGCTCACCCCTCCCCCCACCCACGTGGTCCCATTGCTCCGGAGAGACAGCACCCAGACGTGGAGAGGAGGCGAGAGAGCGAGTTTATTGATGAGGTGGTTACATTTATAGGGTTTTGGAGGATTCAGAGAGTGACCAATTACGGGGTCAGGGGTCTTACAAAACACCCAATCGCAGGCAGGGGTTAAAGGTCCAATGAGAAGACTTCTTGGTATCTTCCAGGACATTCCTGGGACAGAGATAAGATCTGGCCATGGGGGATTTTGGGAAGAAGAAAGCACAGGGACCACAAAAAGCCATTTTGAAACACTTTCAAACCACAGTTTTCCCATATAATGCAGGTTTACTGCTACAATGGGGGAAGCTTCTGGCAGCTTCTCAGAGAAGCCAGCCATGTAGCCCACCCCGCTACCAAAAACTGGCCGTGCAAACCAAATACAAAGACACATGGAATTATTTTTAAAAGTCACTAGTCAAGATGACAAACAGCATGACCCTTGGGTCATCTGATATATAAATTGAAAGTTATATAACGGAAAAGGGGAAAGGATGAGTGGAATGGAAATTGTTCTGAACAACTTGGATTATAAACTAATTAAATGATCATTCTGACATAGTTGGATGCATCAACATTTTATTTTGAGAAAGATTTAAGTTCCCAAAAGTAAGTGCCTAAATCAGTCTGCCTGAAGGAAAAAACAGTCCATTTCATTTTCTATGACTAAGAAATATTCATTCTCCATCAATTTTAAAGACAAGCACAAAACTAGACCTTCACCTAGAGTCAGTAGAAGGCAGTACTGGTGGACAGCATGACAGCAATTCCAGCAGATTGGAGTACATCTGCTGTAGTATCCTTGTACTTGAGTCACAGTCCATTGTCAATGATAATATGCATATTAAAACCAATGGTCATTCAGGTAAGGATGCCAGAAAAAAAAAGAGAGAGAAAAAACACCTCTTTTATTTTAAAAACTGCATTAATGACAATTTTTTTTCTATTTTTAGTGGTCTTCATCAGAGAACTTTTGGAAACATTAAAGGATTCAATTAACATCGTAAATATTGTACTCAAGTACAAGTCACTTTGTGTTTGCATAGGTGTGGGCAGTCTGTTCTGGGAAATGATTCCAAAGGTCCTCAAAAGATGTCCATTCTGCATTTAAAATATTCATGTTTTGTTGCATTATCATGAGCAAGTTATGTTTAAAATAAGGTATATAAGGTTGAAAAGGTAAATTGAGCAGAGAAAAGTGGTTTTGCATAATTCATATCAAATTAATTTTAAAATTATTTTGAAATAAACTTCTTCAAATCCATCAGGCCATGTATTTTAAAAATAAAAAAAATAAAAAAATTAAAAATTAATGTATTTACATTTTAGGTACTCTTACGTACATGACATTTACATAATTTGGGAAATATCATTGCATAATAGTTTTTATTTTAACAGTTTCTGATTTTCCATCTGTGTATGGTACACTAAATTTACAGAAACACATAGTAATTATTAAAGTTTTTTGTAAACCTGTAGGCTTGAATTGCCCTTGATATGTCAAAGTTCAAAATAATAGAACAAAATCCTATAAAATGAAGATCAGAAGGCTACATTTTTGTTCAATCATTAAATAAAATTAGTATAATACTGACTGAACTGGGACAATGCTTAAACATAGGTAACAGTATTATTCTCTGTCCTTAAATTTCATCCACGCTGAAAGAAATTACATAATCGTGAAGTTAGTTCCTAGAGCTTTGGAATTACTTATTTGGAAAATTAAATAATTGCAAGATGAGACTGCACTTAATACTCTATTCAGAAAAAAAATGACTCATCATCCATTTATTTGCTCCATGGGTGAACTGAGCTTTGCAATAGTTGAGACTAATACAGCCCAGCTCCCAAAATAAAGCAAATCCATTTGCTCTAGCACAACTGGCAAATAAAGTGCATCATTATGAGCAAATTTAACAACATTTGCTGAGCTTTTAACATTTTTCATTCTTATACTTTATTTACTCTAACTGGAGCTGGAAACACTTTTTTTCCCCCACAAACTTGCTAAATGTTTTCCCATTTTTTAAATTTCCTCTCTTTTGATTTTCCTGACCTTCTCCCTTTACTATGCACATCTCTAAGAGGCCTGTTGGAAGTACCACCAAATACTGTCAGCTTCTCCATAAAGAAACTACTGGGATCATTAAATGCTTTGCTAACATTAAGAAGAAAGGATAAAGGGTACGTTTTGAAAGTTTTGAAACTACTTGTGATCTAAAGGTTTTAAAATTTGTGTTTATATTGAATTTTCTAAATCTTACAGATGCAAATGCTCATTGTGGACTACGGATATTTTAGGAGTCAAAGTGCTCTTACCTAAATGCAAAACTGGCAATTTGGAAGTGTTTTCATAAAGGACTTGTTCTCTGAGAAAAACGACACACAAAGTTGGTATAGTTCTTTATTCCTGTGAAGTGGAAATCTCTCTATCTCCTATTATGCATTAAAAAATTACATTCAGATATGCTCAGTTTTGATCTAAAAAATTGTGAAATAATTTATAACATTTTCTGTCTTCTAAACACCTTCTTTTGTATGCTGCTAAGAGCTTTAAAATCATTCAGCAATTTTTCTAGAAAATGTTGTGATATGATCCAGTAAGACTGAAACATATGTGAAGTATTGATTCTATGGCTTCTTTAAAAACAGGCAAATTTTTATGAGTGGGATGAGTATCACTTCACAGCCATCTGCTGAACTAGAATATACATTGTCAAAAGAAGTTATTTTCATAGGGGTTTTTTGGTTTGGTTTGGTTTGGTTTGTTTCATACTGGTAATAATACCTGCATTTAATCCTAAATTAGACACATACTGGATTCTTAAGTTCTAGGTTCCAACTGAAATATTCTGCCTGAAATAGTTCTTTATAAAGAAAGTAGAGATATTTGGGGGTTTTTTTAGTGCTCCAAAGGTAAAATTATTTAACTTTATACTTAAGAGTATATAAATTGGTAAAGATGTTGTACAGTGTCAAACCTTTCCCCATATCACACTTCATTTTGAACAAAATTGCCATAATGCTGGACTGTAGTTTGGAGAGTTAGTTGAACTCTTTCTGACCTTTTAATATGGTCAAGTAACTTAAAGCATGTTTAGTGGAGAATTTTCTTCTTTATTCCAATTTGCTGATGATTTGTATATCCTGTAGTTTTATATATTTAATTTTAAGATTGCCAGATGAATACCATCCATGAGTGATTTGTCCAGGATTTTCTTTGTGTGCTTCTACACTTCTGATAAGTGGGAACTGGCTAAATTCTGTGGAGTTATATATTGCAAATGCATAAATAGGCATATGATAAATCAGATGCTGAATTCGCTCAGTTGCAGTTGTTACAATATTGCAATAGACCAATGGATTAATAAAGTGTATTTTTATCTTGTTGTCTGGCTATGGACTTTGTGTACCTGATCAATAAACTAACTGAGATCAGACAGTTGTCTCCATTGTATCCTTTTGAAGGAAGCAAAGTTAACTAGATCAGGTGCTAATTAATCAATTACAGATAAATATTTGTCCTAGTTAGAACAGCTGGGACCAGTTCATCACTGTATGGGTGTAACCCAAAACTGTGTATTCTATAGCCTTCTGTGCCATTTCCCAGAAACTGTTATCAATAGACCATTTACACCCTCTGTCTAGAGCAGGCCTGACTCCTCAGGCTATAAACTGGGTGTTAAGAGGCCTGCCAGATAGGAGGATGCTCCTGTCCTCACACCCATTTTGGAACTCCCCGCCCTGAGGGAGGTACTGGGCATTCCTGCCTGAACTGGAGGATATATAATCTTGGGGTCTTGGGACTTTTTTAACCACTCATGGGATCCAGAGGAAGACTGCAAACCACCACCCTCAACCAGACTGCAACCACCACTCTCAACCGGACTGCAATCACCATTCTTGACCAGACTGCAACAGCACTCTCACCAACAGGTTTTCCCCTCTCCTTTTACTTTGGACTCAGGGGTCCCACTCTGTTCATGCCCCAGGGTGCTGGGTTATACATTTGGGTTTTGTGGGTTAAAACCAATTGTTTGTCTGTATAATCGTACTTATTGTATTATTTTATTAAATTGTTATTCTGATTTATAATCTCTCTTTTGAGTTGGGTTCATTTCCCCTGCCGGTTCACCTTTAAATCAGCACAATATTCTCTGAACAAAACTTAAACTAAAAACAAATCAGATAAAAATCTACAAATGTATTTTTAAAAAAAACCAACCCAATCCAAACCAAACAAAAAAACAAACCTCAAACAAACTAATAAAAAAAACCCCACCAGATCCCTAGAACAACGCAAAACAAATCCACAGAAAATAAGAACTGTTGTATTATAGCCCGTAAATTGTCAGGGCTGATCAGAAAAGCTTTAAACTAGGTTTGAAAGGGGAAGGGATTGAAACCAGGCTCTCCAGAGATAAGTCTAAGGGCGGAAAACTAGAGTTAAAAGTGAAATCAGCAGCCCAGCTGAAGTGCATGTACACCAATACATGCAGTATGGGTAACAAACAAGAGGAGCTGGAAGCCACTGTGCAGCAGGAAAGCTGTGATGTAGTCACCATCACGGAAATGTGGTGGGATGACTCGCATGACTGGAGTGCTGCCATGGATGGCTACAAGCTCTTCAGAAGGGATAGGCAAGGTAGGAGAGGTGGAGGGGTGGCTCTGTATGTTAGAGAGACTCTTGATTCCCTAGAACTTGAAGTCAGTAATGATAAGGTTGAGTGCCTGTGGACCAGAATCAGGGGGAAGGCCAACAAGGCTGACATCCTGGTGGGAGTCTGTTATAGACTGCCCAATCAGGATGATGATGGTGCTGAATTATTCTACAAGCAGCTGGCAGGTATCTCAAAATCGCCAGCCCTTGTTCTTGTGGGCGACTTTAACCTGCTGGATGTCTGCTGGGAACTCAACACAGTGGAGAAGAGGCAGTCTAGGAGAATCCTAGAGTGTATAGAGGATAATTTCCTGCTCCAGCTGGTAAATGAACCTATCAGGGGTGGGGCCTCACTAGATCTGCTGTTCACAAACAGAGAGGGGCTGGTGGGAGATGTAGTGGTCAGAGGCCGTCTGGGGCACAGTGGCCATGAAATAATAGAGTTTTCAATACTCAAGGATGCAAAGAGGGCCATCAATAAAACTTCTACCCTGGACTTCCGCAGGGCAGATTTCGGCCTACACAAAAGACTGGTTCAGAGTGTACCTTGGGAAACAGCCCTTGAAAACAAAGGGGTCCAGGAGGGATGGACATGCTTCGAGAAGCAAGTCTTGAATGCACAGGAGCAGGCTGTCCCAGTTTGCCGAAAGGTGAGCTGGCGGGGAGGACGGACAGCCTGACCGAACAGGGAGATTTTGAAGGAAATTAGGGGAAAAAAGAGAGCTTACCAATTATGGAAAAAAGAGCTGGCTACTCATGAAGAGTTTAGGAATATAGTTATGTCATGTAGAAAGAAATTAGACAGACAAAGGCACACTTTAAACTCAATCTAGCCACTTCTGTTAGGGATAACAAGAAGTGCTTCTACAAATACATCAATAGCAAAAGGAGGAGCAAGGAAAACCTCCATTCTTTCTTGGACATGGGAGGGAACATAGTCACCAAAGATGAGGAAAAGGCTGAGGTACTTAACACCTTCTTTGCCTCAGTTTTCAACAGTAAGACAGGTTGTCCTCAGGACAACTGGCCTCTGGAGGTGGTGGAGAGAGACAGGAAGCTGAATATTCCCCCTGTAATCCAGGAGGAAACAGTTAACAACCTGCTGAGCCACCTGGATCCTCACAAGTCTATGGGACCAGATGGGATCCACACAAGGGTGATGAGGGAGCTGGCAGAAGAGCTTGCTAAGCCCCTCCATCATTTACGAACAGTCCTGGCTCACTGGGGAGGTCCCAGATGACTGGAAGTTGGCAAATGTCACACCCATCCACAAAAAGGGCTGTAAGGAGGAGCTGGGAAACTACAGGCCTGTCAGCCTGACCTCAGTGCCTGGCAAGGTTAATCAGCAGATCATCCTAAGTGCAATCACACAGCACCTACACGATGGACAAGGGATCAGACCCAGCCAGCACGGATTTAGGAAGGGCAGGTCCTGTCTGACCAACCTGATCTCCTTTTATGACCAGGTGACCTGCCAGGTGGATGAGGGGAAGGCTGTGGATGTGGTCTATCTGGACTTCAGCAAAGCCTCTGACACAGTCTCCCATAGCATGCTCTTGAAACAGCTGGCAGCCCACGGCTTGGACAGGGGCACTCTGTGCTGGGTTAAGAACTGACTGGAGGGCCAGGCCCAGAGAATGGTGGTGAACGGTGCTGCATCCAGTTGGCGGCCGGTCACTAGTGGTGTCCCCCAGGGATCAGTGTTGGGTCCAGTTTTGTTTAATATCTTTCTTGATGATCTGGATGAGGGGATTGAGTCCACCATCAGCAAATTTGCAGATGACACCAAGTTGGGGGGTAGTGTCGATCAGCTGGAAGGCGGGAGGGTTCTTCAGAGGGACCTGGAAAAGCTGGAGAGATAGTCTGATTCCAACAGGATGAGATTCAACAAGGCCAAGTGCCAGGTCCTGCACTTTGGCCACAACAACCCCATGCAGCGCTACAGGCTGGGGACAGAGTGGCTGGAGAGCAGCCAGGCAGAAAGGGAGCTGGGAGTTTGGATTGAGAGGAAGCTGAACATGAGCCAGCAGTGTGCCCAGGTGGCCAAGAAGGCCAGTGGCATCCTGGCCTGTATCAGGAACAGTGTGGCCAGCAGGACCAGGGAAGTGATTCTTCCCCTATACTCATCTGGGCCCCTCTGTTCAGGAAGGATATTGAGGTGCTGGAGCAGGTCCAGAGAAGAGCAACAAGGCTGGTGAAAGGACTCGAGCAGAAGTCCTATGAGGAGAGGCTGAGGGAGGTGGGGTTGTTTAGTCTGGAGAAGAGGAGGCTCAGGGGAGACCTCATCACTCTCTACAACTCCCTGAAAGGAGGTTGTAGCCAGGTGGGGGTTGGTCTCTTCTCCCAAGCAATCAGTAGTAGGACAAGAAGGCAGGGTCTTAAGCTGTGCCAGGGGAGGTTTAGGTTGGATATTAGGAAGAAATTTTTACAGAGAGAGTAATCAGACTGGGAGGTGGTGGATTCACCGTTCCTGGAGGTTTTTAAGATGAGTCTGGATGCAGCCCTTGCTGCCATGGTGTAGTAACCACAGCAGGTTGGACTTGATGATCTTGGAGGTCTTTTCCAACCTGGTTGATTCTATGATTTTACTACCAGCTTCCTTGTATCCATGCTTACAAGCTTTCCTTTCTTTGCATTCTATGTCTGATGAAAGTTCACTTTCTTAATGAAATAGTAAAAGTAGCTTGTTACATTCAATATAAATTTTCCTATGTGTAGTATAATCTCCTTAGTTCTAGTTTATATCGTTTGCATCCTCTAAACAATTTTATTCTCATTTGGGTATAATATTTTTTGTGCGTTTGTATATTTACTTACATCTTAAATAAACTATGTGTATGCATCTCATCCTTTTTCTCAAATAAATTCTGTCATTTTATTTTCAGCATAGTCTGCCTTTCTACCTCTCTATGCCTGAAGTAGAATACATTTTGTCATGTAAATCACGTGCACTTTTTGAAAGACTTATTTTTCTGTTCCATCATCTATTATATAATGACAAACTCCTCGGGACTTTTTATTGTCATACACTACTGAAATCTGTTGGAATTCATTTCTACTAATGTTGTCATGTACAAGATACATGCTTACGTCTAATCTAGTTACTGACTTTATATCCAGTGGAGAGAAAACAGATTTTGCATAGAATGACTCATCTCACCTAAAGATAGGTACTTGCAGGTCGGATGAACAAACTGCTGCAAGAGGCTATTTCAACCTCCTGACTGTAAAGGGTGTCTGTGGTGACTGGACTAGACTTAGACATGTAATTTTTTCATGCCTAAATCTAGGTGAGACTTCTCTAATTTGCTCTGCTGAATAATTGGTCTTTAACTATGAATTGAAGAATTAACTCAAGGAGGAGTTCCAGGAGTTTGGAAACTGTAACTCAATTACTCTAAACCACATTACCACCTTCTTTGTACCTCAGTTTGTCCATTAGTTCTTCTTATTGTTGTTGTTATCCTTCAAGGGAGAAATTTGTATTAAAGGAAGACTTGCATACTTGGAAAGGATGGTGGAAATAATAAGTAGAAAGGGAAAAAGTAAAAGAAAGGTACAAAAGGAATTGTTTTGCATCATGTGAAGAGGAAAATTAGGAAGATAATGGAGGTTTTATATGAAGAGGAACAGCTCTAAATCTTTATTATTTATTATTTTGTTTCAAATTATCCCAAATTAGTGAAAAAGGAGATCCCTCAGTGAAGATATGCTATCTTCCATGTCATTTCCCAAGTCACATTTTCAGTTACTTCTTATTTACAACATGTCCAGAATGATAACATGAAATAGAGCTGTAATATACATAATTTTATTTGATGTGTGTTTTGATGAACTAAAAATTTGAAATGTGGGTGTCATAAACCAAGTTATAGCATAAGCTAATATTCATTGTACACCAGGAACTCACACTGAACTCTTCTGCAGAGATCAACTATCTGTGTGTTGGACCATGCAGTTGAGTCTTTTGCTGTGCCTAGGGTAATCTGAAGATGATCTACAGCGACTTGTGTACTTGCTGATGCACAATTCTTTTCTGGATTGCATGGCAAGCTGTTGGCAGATGCGGGGCTGCAGGGCTGGCCTCTATAAGGAAAGGGCACAGCCAGTTCCAGTTGGACACACCTTGGCCATAGCCCAGTACAGCATCCCAGAGTTGTTACATGGAAACAAGCTTCACATTGATGGCCTGTACATGTTCAGGTACCCCATAATCAAACCATGAAGCCACAAGGTCCAAGGACTGGTATCCACATGGCAGCATGCAGACAACAGATGGAGGCTGGGTACAGAGAGTATCCCAAGAAAAAAATTAAATAAATTGAAGTAAAGGAGGTGGGGTCATTCCCTCTTTCTTGCACACGTATTGCTGCTTCTTTATTCCTTATATTGTCAATTATAATTCTACTTTCAGGGAAAGAGATGGTTACTTAGATGATAGGAGAAAGTCTCTATTTTTTTTTAAATGCTCATCTGCAGTTAGTGCAGATAACCCTTACCCATAGCTAAAGCAAGTCAAAAATTTGAAAGCAAATTGAATTCCTGAAATTGAAAACTCTTGACTAATCTGATTTTTGGTATGTGAAGTCCTAGGTGCACTCATACACATATAGATAACTACACATTTAAATTATTGTGTCGACTTTATCAATATGTGTTAGAAAGGTAATTCCTTGTTGTTGTGCTTACAATGGCGATTCATTCTACTGCCTATTCTCAAAAGATTTAATATTTTTTGAACAAGCATTTGCAAAGTTTGGAGGTTTTCCTGCAAATTTTACCTCCCCTGCCTTTTGACTTCAGTGCTATATGAAAATACATGTGCATTTAGATGCTCTCTCAAAAATACATAATGATTGTTACCTGTTCTATCTTTGAATGAGCTATAATCTAGTATGCTGTGACCCACTTCTGTATCAGACTTAGCAATAACATATAGTACAGATAAACTTTAATTGGCTTGACAATTCAAACTAAAGAGTTGTAAAATGTGTCTTTGGTTTTTAGTAGCTATGAAAAAAATTCATCTCCAACTAGTAATGGAGTCATGTTTGATGTCATTAGAGGTCTATATTTCCTGTCTGACAGATTTTAATGCCTCCTTTTTATTATTAATGAGGTATAAGGTAAAATTCAGAAAAGTTATCTCAATAGCTTTGCAATCTAAGTATCACTGGAAGTCAATTTAATATTATAACTTTTGAAAAATGAACTTACAGGAAACTTGTTTCTGTCTACTTTGTTACCTGTTGGAAAGATGTGCAAGCAAACCTGCTGTCTACTCCTTTGACCAGAAAAAAATTTAATGACTGTAGCACTTCCCACAGTTTCATAAACATAAAAGTATTTAATCAAAGCTTCCTGTGATCTAAGTAGGCTAAGTACAATTAAACAGACTAAAGTAACACTATTCTTCTAGAACCCCAGATGGAAAGCCCCCAAAACTGATTTTCCATATATATGACCATATGGTGTGTTTTGAAAGCTACCAGACCAGGATTGCTTCTGAGTGGGGACGGCTTAGATTCATCTTGAAGGTGCTTTAAGAGAACACACCTCATCACCAGTCTTCTCTCTTCTTGAAGCAAGGGGCACCAGCCTGAATTATTCTAATAAAGACAGATGCAGAAGTACAGTCTGATGACATAGGTGATCTCCTGAGCTGCGTTGCAAACAGCATCATTTTTCGCTACGCTGTTAAATAGGAAAGAAGAACTATTCATGCGGTAAATTGAATCAGGGTAAATTATTAATAAACTATCTTAGTTCTATGCTTCCCTTTGTTTTATTTGTTTGTTGTTTTGGTCTTTTTAAAGGAGGACTTATGTCTTCCCTTTATGCCCATAAATAATTTGTAGTAAAAGCTGATTGACAATTAAACATTTCAATTCTGCTATCAGTCTTCTCTGTTTCTTCAGTGTTTCAAAAGTTTGCTGAAATCAACTGTTTTCCTGTCCTTACTCCTTCTCAGCAGGGAAGTTGGTTCTCGGATGTTTTATCCCTCATTTCTGGAAATACTATAGAATAACACATCGGTCACTGACATTCTCCACATACTTTTGTAAATACATGCAGTCCCTCAATTACCTGCATGCTGAGTGGAAATTGCCTAAATGTTGCCTACATGTATTTTAGGATTTTGAAAACATCACAGACTAAGTTTTTATGTAATGGCTGTACAATGCATTCAAAACCTTGTGGATGCCATTACAGAGTTTTTGCCTTGATTTTTATCTTCCTCATTCCTTCCTTCTCTGCTAATCCCCCAAAACCAAAACAAAACCACAAACAAACAAACAAACAAAATCCAAACAACAAAAGAATCTTGAGATAAACAGTAGTAGGCCATTTACAAATGTATTATTGCAACAACTGTCTGTTTTATTAGAATAAATACAAAGTTGGTAGTCTTAGTGGTACACACTAAGAATTTCACATAGGGATTGAGCACAAAATGCTGTATTTTGCACACAGACTGTTTGCTCTTGAGGTCCCACAAGCAGAATTTTAAGGGCTTAAGGAGAGTTAGACATCTTTTGTTTACTCTCTAAAATCATAACACGTTACTAAATTGTCTGTTGGGTGGAAATCCTGGATAAATATAACCTCTACTAAATGTATACTTAAAACTAAATTCTAATTAAAATCAATTTTATTTACCCCAGCTGTAGACACTTTAATTGCATAATAGCTTTAGTTCTGTCAGGGGGCCGTGGGAGCTGCAGAGAGCTGCTCCTGAAGGTGCAGCGTAGCATTCCTCGGCAGAGATCGCCCCTTCCCCTCAGGACCGCCAGGTCCTTCCTGCGCTCCTTCTCGCTGTGCACAGCACCCCGGGCAGACATTTTCGGCGCGCCGTGTAAGCAGCGGTGCCCGAGGGCTGATGCTCCGATCACATCCTCACGGGAGTCGCTGTCTGGCAGCTCCGACGCGGGCACCGTCGTCGATGCGGCACCGCTTTAGCGGGGCAGCTCCTGCATCCCAGCGAGCCGCGGGGCACGGGAGAGAACCGCTAGCTGCGCGGGGAAGCGGGGGAAGGAGGGAAGCGAGCAGCGCCGGAAAAGGCCGGGCGGCGCCACCGCCTCCGCGGCTTCACCACCACGGACAGCGCCCGGCGGGCGGTGCGGGGCGGGGAGGTGGGCGGGACAGCCGCGCAAGGGCAGCCGTGGGGTCACGGCGGGCGAGAGCTGCGGCCACGCGTGCGGACATGGACACGGACACGGACACGGACACACATGCCCGGCCGGCTGTCGGGCGCGCACCGACGGGGAGAACTGGCGTGGGCCCTGGGCCCACGCAGAGACACCGGCGCGCTGAGACGCGCGGACACAGAGGCACTGAGGCACAAACCCACGTGCGCATTCTCGGGCATGGTCGCGACACCCACACTCACACCAGGCACTGCAACACAGCCTGTCCCCCACACCCCGCTCACACACGCAGTGTCATGTACGCACACACAGACACACACAGACACAGAGACAGACACAGAGACAGACACACAGACACAGACACAGACACACACACACTCTCTCGATCCTTCACGCGCGCCCGCCCCGCCCCCGCCGGCCGCGCGCCTCCCGCCTGGCGACAGCCAATGGCGTTGTGAGTCTCCCGCCGGGAGGCGCAGCCACCAATGGGAGCGGCGCGGGCGCGGACCGGCTGGCCCCGCCTCCCTACTTAAGGCGGCCGGTGGCCGAGGGTCGCTCAGTGGTGGGAGGAGGGGGGCGGGGGCAGAGGCAGCGCCAAGACGCGCGAGCAGCGGCGCGCGGCGACCCGCGCACGTGCCCGCCCCGCGCGGCGCGAGGGGAAGGCGGAGGCGGGGCCGGGGGTAGCGCGCGCCGC
>NW_020897768.1:2445105-2506511 GCF_003984885.1 Neopelma chrysocephalum | reverse complement strand
CGGGGCCAGGGGCAGCGCGCGCCGCGGGAGGGGCGGCGGCACCTGCGGGGCGGCCGCGGGGCGGCCACCGGCGAGCGGCGGCCGAGGGCGCGGAGCGGCGAGCGGATACTCCGCGCAGCCCGCCCGGCGTGCCCGCGGGCATGGAGCAGGACAAGTACCTGCCCCAGCTGATGGCCGAGAAGGACAGCCTGGATCCCTGCTTTGTTCATGCCATGCGTCTCCTGGAAGACGGTGAGGCTCCGCGCCGCTCTCTCCCAGCCGGGACGCTCCTCTGGCTCCGGGCGCCGCGGGGCGAACTGGGGTCTGTGGGCGGGCGGCGGCGGCGCATCCCGAGCCGCCCGCGGGGGGACCCGGCTGCGCGTGGGCGAGGGATGGCAGAGGACGGGGAGCTCGGAGCCGCCCCGGACCCCGCGCCCAGGGACCGTCCGGCGGAGCCCCGGCGGCAGCGGCCCCGTGTGACCGCTCCCCTCTCGCCCCGCCGCCGGGGCTCGCTCGCCGTGCGGCGGGTTTGCCGCGGCCGGTTCGCCTGTGCGGGAAGCGCTCCCCTGGCGCCCGTCTTCACTTGCACAAAGACAGATGCTGGCGTCTCATTAAACTCGTTATGTCCTGTTCTCCGTGCTGAAGTACTAAGGTTTATATCGTAATACTGTTATGCTGTTTATGCGTCGCTGTTTTAGTTGACTGCGCGATGTCAGGCATTGATTGGATGTGGCTTATCAATTTCATGATACTGTTTCATCCAGGGCGTGATGATTTTTCTCTGGGTTCCGTAAGGTGATCAGAATATGCTGGTCGTAATATTTTGTAATTCAGTGTAATTCGCTCAGCTTTCCTTGCTTTAGTTGGACTAATTCAGCTGGAGGTTTTTCAAAAAGTTTATAATTTAGTCTTTTAATAACTGCTCAGTACAGTGATTGAGTGCAGGCCTTGTGGTACAGAATTTCAACTTTTGCAGAAGTGTAATTCAGTAAGTTCCCTTTATGCACGTTTTTCTTCTGAGCTTCATAATAGTTATTTTTAAAATCCCTGTTAAACTTGGAAGCGAATGTTGAAAAGAAGTAGTAAAGAATGATGCATAAAGCAACCTGTCAAGCTCTTAAATGGGACTAAGGCAAAGAAATGTGTGGTCGGGCCCTTAAAAGAGTCACACATTCAAACAAACTCACATTCAGAGGCAGTACATAATTTCCCAAATTCTGTTATGATTTAAGGAAAATCATAACTAATTCAAACTTACTGTGCTAGCAGTGTCTTTCTCTGTCAGCAGTTTTTATATTGTCTTTCCTTAATGTATGTTCTGTTGATTCTGAATGAAGATACTGAGTCCAGGTTTTGTTAGAGTGCCCCTGTTTGATAGCTTGGAAATTCAGTGTGAATACCAATACATTTAGTACCCTTTCGTCATAGCTGCCTTGCTGCTGAAGAGGCAGCCATGCTGCTTTTTACAGTTGTTTTTCTAATAATCATATGGTAAACAAAGTCCTTATTTCTTAGAGGAATGTATTTTTTGCACCTTGCAGTTCGATCTTTTCCCAGAGGGGGGAAGTATCCGCTGAGAGTGTGCAAGTGTGCCTGGGAAAGGAGGAAAATGCAGGAAGGACAAAACCGAAAGCGTGCCAAGTAAAGTACAAAAAGGAGAATAAAATAGGTGTTTCTGGGTGTCAAGTTCATGCGGAAATTGTGTTTTGGGCAAATGTGTGATTCAATAAATTATTTTCTCATTCCTTCTTATCATAACTAGGACTACGTATATTTCATTGGATTTTTTTTAAAAGATGAAGGTGAGTTGTCTGAGAGAATGCTAATGTCAGATTCACGCCAGGTACCTGGCATTATCCTTCAAAACACCATCTGTCAAGCTTTCTAGAGATTTATTTTAGAGTCTAACATACGATGACTGTTTAAACACTCAGCAAGGTAAGAGTGTAACTACTTAAGGAAACAAGACAATGCACTGGTTGCTGCTGGGTGTAAATAGAAGAGAAATGTATAGAATAGGCAGAATTTTTATTTGGGTACCAGAAGAACGTGGGATTGTGGTGCAAGGATGTCTGTAGTAGTGGGTTTCTAGGTTATATCCACGACGAAGCAGTGTTTCCAGACTCTGGATTTCTGTTGTTTAGAACGTGATGTGTGCGATCAGCTACATCCACAATGATAGCAGCCAGGTGTTATTTTTATGGTGTCCTAAGCTTTTTTGATTGCCACTACATTTTGTATAAAATGCGTAAATGTAGATATGAAGATTTTTTGCTTCAGAGTCCAGAGCCTTAAACATTTACTCTGAAAGTGCTGTGTTGTTTCATGTCGGTTGCTAGAACCTGAGGTTGAGGAGAGACATGCTGCTGTGTGAAACCGCAGAAGGGCACACAAATGATAAGCATTCCAGAAAAATGGTTTTGATTTGCCACAGTGGATTTACTTGTAAAGGTAAAAAAACCCCTCCCTGCCATTTTTCCCCAATAATTTTTTTGTTTGTTTGATTTCGTTCTATGGGCTTTTTTGTTTGTGTTTACTTAACCTATATTAAACCCCACAAATTACTTATGATTTTAATATGTAGGTGTGTGTCCTGCAGGTTGATGTATGTCAGAGGAATACTTGAATCAGTAGCTATTTACCCCCCACCACTGAGGGATGAATAGAAATCATCCTTAAGGACTGATTTACTTTAGTCCTTACCTGAGTGTGTTAAAACCCACCAAAAAGGGACATTTACTGTGGTAGAGAATTTGCATACTTAGCAAACAACACAAAGAAAGGTGAGGAAAAAGGTACTACTGCTGCTTAAATACAAAAAATGAAGGCATAAAACAATTTCTCAAAAAATCACTGAGGGAATCTGTGGTGGATTCTGACTGTGAACCCTGTCTCCAAATGACTAATAGAGTGCCTTAATCAGAAGATACTTTATTTCCCCCTGGGTCATTATCTGTTTCATATAGAAGTAGATCCTACATGATTATTGCACTATTAGAAAAGTCGGTTATAAGTCATCTATTAGAAGAACTTGTGAATTGTGAGTGGTTGGTGGTATTTGCCTCAGTCTGTATAAGTTTTTTCAAACTTTAGCAAAATGAACATACTTATTCTGATAATATAGTCCAGTCAGTAAGGACAACAAAAGACCTCTTTAGCTGAACTCTAAATAATAGACAAGTCTCCATTTGTTGGAAAGGGCTTTTTTCTATCAAGTGAACTATTTTGGGAACCAAATGGTTATAAGACGTGGAAGAGTCCCAGTGTCTCATGGAAAGTTTTAAATTATTTTATTGTAAATTGATTACCAGTAGATATTTTCTTAGGTAAGATTGTACTGTTTCTAGTCAGGAGTTATCCTGATGCTTGGTCAGATAGAAAATGTCAAAAGTGAAGAGCGTGTTCTTGAGCAGTGTATTTTGTACCCAACTTGTGCTCATACCGCAGCACGCTCTAGAGCTCCAGGGAGAACTGAAGGCGCCTCTGTTCTGGTGCTGCTTCCTGCTTCTGTCTGTTACTTTTGCACGTATGTAAATATTTATTGTTTTGTGTAAGATGTCTGTGATTATGGATATAAAAATAAGTATGTGACTGTAGCTGTGAAGGTGTGGATGACACAGAAAGCTACAACAAACTGGAACTGTTCGGTAGTTCAAAATTTGGTTTATGTCAGCATTATATTTAATAAGCTGAAGTGCCAGGTAATTGTCTATATACTTTTGTGTACAAGCAAATTATATACATATGTGTTTATTTATATTTGTGTGGCTTTGGAATATCTTGTATTATTAAAGCCAGCTAAGTGTTTTGTAATATTAATGTAGAGGAAAAAGACCTATTGGAAAGAGCTGACCAAAGTAAGAGCATCTCTCCCCATGGAAATATCAGTATTACTTGGGTAATGAGGTAGCTAATTTCTCTCTATAATGATAGTACAATTGACCTCAGAATTTCAGCTGGCATTCTGAAGGCATTGAGAATTGGGCCTTTAATTTTAATCTTGAGTTAAGTCTCTAGATTATTCCACATGGCATAGAATGAGTTTGTTAAACCTCCAAGTTGTGTAAATTAGACTCATATAGCTCAGCATCATAAAGCTCCTTGTAGGATGGGATATAATTATTCAAAAGATTAGCCTTTGCACTCAGTGAGCATTAGTACAGTCTTTCATGCAAACCTGCAATAGTTGTTCCAGCTAGTATAAAACTGTTGATGCAAATTAATTTTGTCTTATATTCAGGATTTCAAGTAATATTTTGGCTTTGTGTGGGTTTTGGATTTCTTTGGACTATTGGAGATTCATTTGCTTTTCATATAGGAAGGCAGATTTAGTTCATGAGTGTGTGTTTCTGTTAAAAACTTGGGATAATAATAAGGTTGCTGTATGAAAATTATTTGTCTTGGAAATACAGTATATGGTAATCATATCCTTAACCCTAAATGTGAAAGGCTGTTGTTCAAGCCTATAACCTGCTAAAATCAGGCCTCTGATACTTTTTAATTTTTATCAAATTTTTCATTGAAAACTACTTGTGAAAATATGCTTGCAAATTTATTAATTTACTTGTCTAAACAAGCCTTTGGATTAAAATAAGATTAATGTGAAATGTTTATATAAGTACATACATTAATATTAATCTATGAACGGTCACTTTTCTGCTTATTGTTTCTTTTTTCCCTGATGTTTACATCAGGTGAGACGAAATCTGTGTTCATAAAATAGTTGGTATTAATCATAGTTTGCTTTGCTGTCTCAAGAAATGCAGTGTAAATAACTGGTAGATTGACTCAGAAAACACTCTAATATTCAGAGTGTGTAATTTGGATATCTTGATTTCATTAGAAACTAGATTTATATATTGATCAGTTGGAGCCTTTTCAATAAAAAGTGCAAACTCTAGATGAACACAAGGTACTTATGATTTCTATAAAGTAGTGATGTGCTAGCAGTTCCAGACTTGGGTTCAAAGCTCAGTACAGTTAATGGGAATCTTTCTGTTGCCATTAGTGGGATATCAGGCAGTCATTGTAATACAAATATGATATATTGACTGATATAGCCAATTGACTTATAATCATGAAAACTGATAGAATATATTGCAGGTGTTAGAACTGACTGCATTTTGCTTTTTATATTTTTTTTAAAGATGATTTTTTTTGTCATGATGTAACAACATATGCGTTCATAGCTTGAGGAAGTGCTTTTGTCTTGCAGAATGTAATGCAGATAAATCCCAAGTGATAACTGGATTTAGGGAAAACAAAAATACTATAAAATATTAGAATGAGTGTAACAAAGCAACCATTGTGTTTATATTGACCCCAACTTTTTAGTCATAAAATGCAGGCTTGGTTAAGAGGAGAGAAAAAACAAATGATAGATGTGATTTAAAAAAATAAAAAGAATAAAACTGCCTTTCAGACATCTGAAGTAGCTTAGGACCATTTGATCTGTGATCTTAGAAAACATGTACTTTGAAACACAGTAAATTGTTTTTCAAAGAGATGGCAATATAAGTGCAGTAAGTGAAGGTTAGATTCTGATACCCTTGTCTAAAAAAAAAAAGGTGCTTCGTTCTTTAAATAGTGCTTGAGTCAGTGGAGCTGGTTAAGGTGCAATTCAGTGCAAATAGCAGAATTTAGTACCAACTGTTTAAGGGAAGGTCAAAGACATTTGCTGAGGCTTATCTGGATGGCCAGAGCCTCATCAACAAAGTATGCTATTTTCTGGCAACATGAATGTTTTCCTTGGAAGGAGAAGAAAATTTTTGGTTTGTCCTGGGAATTCTTTCAGTAAATTTATGTCATATATAGTCTCCTTGGTGTATTCATTCAGGGAGCACCTGCTGTAACTGTCCGTCTCTCTTCCTTCGTGCTTTTAAGTAGATATTTTTAAACTCAAGAATTTTTAAAATTGATAATATTTGCAGTCAGTACCAGGAGAAGGCAGAATACCCGGACAACTGAGTAGAAAATTCCAGACAACTGTTAACTTCCCAAGCACTGATCACCTGTATAATGTGTAGAATAGAGTGGCCATTCCTAGCCAGGAGGTGGCATGATTGGGCTCCACATGCCAAAATAGAGCTTTATATCCGGACACCTTCTGGGAAAGGGCTTGTCTGGCCCAACAGATGTATCAATTTTGTGTTCATTGGATGCATACTTTTCTCCCGTAGGCAATATGCAGACAATATATACTGACAGGCAGATTTGCTGGAGCATGCTGGGCTATTTAGTAGTCTTTAAAATCTGATAGGATCAGTAGTGACCACTGCATGAGTCTATTAATAAAGGCTGAACATCTGCCTAACCCACCAAAGCAGTGTCATGAGAGTGAAAGAGTTCCTCCATGACATGTGAGGACGTGGGTTTCAAGCTCAAAGTGCAAGATGTGTTGGGTCTTATTTTAGAAGGCATAAATGTACCTGCTGTTTGGTAGTTCCTCTCACAAGTTTTATTAAAATAGGAATACATCACGCCTCTCTGTGCCTTGCAGCTGTACCGTAGGTTAAACATTCTGCTTATATGAAACGGTTGTTTTTTTGATCGGCAGGATTGCTGCAGTTATGTGGCACTTCAGGGTAAGAGTGCCTTTTCAAAAACAAGCAGTTTTTAACTGTTTCAATTTTAAAGCTCTTCTCTCCAACAAACTGCTGAATGTGAAGGAAAAGTCAGTGTCCTCACAAGAATATATATTGTTCTTTAAAATATTTTAAAAATAAGAAATAGGAAAAGTATTTTCATCAAGAATTTGAGGTGTAAAGAAAGCAAACATGCTAGAAAAAAACAAAAGCTGTTTTGCAGATGGTTCCTGCTAAGCAGGGTGAAGGTATGCGTTCATCTTTTGTTCACCTTGCATTTTTTGGTCCTTGGATGGGCATCAGTGCGCTGTATCAGAATAAGCAAGGAAGCAGACAGTTTTTAAAATGAAGTGTGTAAAGTATGGAACTTTACTGATGGTGCAGTTTAGTCTTTGGCTGTATAAACAAATAAGGACTGTGCAGTCTGACCAGAGAAATGGAAATCCTTAATACTTGTGTAAAGATCTGAGTTGCGTAGAACATGGAGTTTTGACTTGTTTCTTACCTGTACTATATACCTGCAATGAATACATTCTAAAACTCCCATCTGTAAGATGTAGACTAATGTTGAATTTCATTCTAATCTTTGAGATCTCTAAGTGAAAAGAGCTTCATAAGAAATGTGTATTATTATTATTACTTTTAATATGAAATTATTATTTTTAAATTTGCAGGCAAAAATAATCCTGGTTATTACAGTCCTCTGTAAATCCTGTCACATTTTAATTAGAATCCTGCTGGAAATGAGTACAGCTATTTCCTTATCCTAAAAAGGGCTGGAACTAATAAAAACTATGAAGAAGAATTATCTAAGACTTCCAGCAGATTAAAAACCTCCAAACCCCTCCTGCAATAAGTTATGCCTGTTCCTGATTTCACAACTTTTGTTGTTGGAAGGGAATTTTTTAGTTTGAATGCTGAAAAAAGTATCAAGTGAAACTTATAATAATGATAATATGGTAATATTGAAGATCATCCACTTTTAATTAAGATGATGCAAAGTTTTAATGGTCATAAATAGCCACATAAATGGTTACATATATCATATGTGATATAACCAAAGACATCTTAAAAACTTCAAATGCTCTACTTGCACTGGGCATTCCTGTTTGTTGTTCTTGGATTAGCATGATGCAAAGACTGAAAGGGACAGGGCAGGTCACTGCTGTTTTAGAATTTCTCTGCACCTGCTGAAGTGTTCATCAAATACTCTAACATCTAATTCTTATTGTAGGAGTTACACTGAGAGATGTAAACTTCAAAAGGTTTTGATTCATGAAGTACTTTGACTTCTGGCAATTGATGTAACTTGGAAAAAGTAATACTTTATGCTAGTCTGTAAAAGTTTTATTAAAATCTGCATTCCTCCTTTTAACTCTCCTTTGGATCTGGAAAAGAAATTCTACTTGTTTTATAGTAGAAGCAGTTTAGATTTGCTAACTGGTGAAGACAGGTGTGTCTTCAACAAAAGCAAAAGCAGGGATCAAGGCCCCTGGCTCATAAACAGTCAACTTCCAAAGAGCAGCACGGCAAATTGAGGAAAAATGGTTTTCCTAAGAGGTGTGAGCACTGGAAAAGAAAACAAATCCCCATTTGGCATATTCCCCAGGTTTAATGTTCCCTAGGATTCAAATGTGTGTTTCAAAGCTCTCTTTCCAATGCTTGAAGTTAGAGAACTTGCCATGAAATCAGGGACTTGGTGTGTATGTGTTAAAATAGCTTTTCGGTATTGAAAAATTGAGTTAACTTTTCTCTCAAGTGTAAATTTTTATTCTTCGTATTTCTGGTAATGTAGGCTCATATTGCTGATTTTTCTAAGCAGACTTGTTTCTTGCATTTTGTCTTTTTTGAGATTCTGGAAAGAACTTTTTGGTGTTGTCTGGGTGAGCTCTAGCTGGGAAAAGAGTGAGACTTTGTTCTTCCTAAATGCTTAGGACTATGCTGATTTGCTGCAGCTATGAAGCTGGCTCCCTGACTCTGCTGTTTCCAGCTAAAACTGATTTTTCTCCAGTTCTGCTGAAAGCACCAAACTTAAGTGACTTGCTGTGTCTTCTGTTGATGTTTGGAAGGTAAATGAAAACCTGATAAAATGTAGAAATCCAAGAGGCATTTCTCCTACCTGTCTTCAGATAGCTGTTCAGTAGAAAAATGCAAGTTAATTTTGGTAAATGATGCTTATTATCCTGGTGCTTCCATAGGACTGTAGAGCTATCTAATAGATTAGCTTTCACACAGATATATATTTCAAATTATTTCACTAATACTCGTATGCAAAATAGTGCGATTTAGCCCATTGTTAAATCTGAAATAACGCCCTCCTCATACTCGTAGATCCAGTGATATGGTTTGAAGCTGGCTCCCTGCCAAGTCTCCAAACCTTACCACCAGAAGTCCCCCCCCCAACAAAAAAAAAACCTCAGGGAGAAGAGGGAGAAAAAACTAAGAAAAACCCGAAAACGAGAGAGAGGACAACCAAACTGATATATATAAATATATTTACACTTATATACAATTTCACAAGGGAAAGGGAAAGGGGAAGGGGAAAAGGAACAAAACTAAAATAAAATATATATATATATATATATATATATATATCCCAATCAGTAGCCCGAGATCTAGTAACTAAAGAACAAAAGAGTTAGCAAAGAAGATATCTCACTACTCTCCTGGGACAACCAAGAGTCGCTCCGGAACGATCGCCGGCAACCTCTGTCTCCCAAGGTCGGCAAGGCCTAGCCAGGCCTCGCTCCCCAACACGGCAGACTCAACAGCAGGGAACCTGCACCTCCAAGCCGCCGGAAGGAAAAGAGAGCGAAGGCCTCTCCTCCTCTCTTCTTATAGTCTGGCTTACGTAAAAATCGTAGGGAATACTGGGTAAATCTGGACCCTTCCTTGGTTACAAACTGGTCACCAAGGAAGGCCTAGCCCAAACCACCACATCCAGGTAAATATATGACTTGTATCAGTTTATTGTTATGCTCAAAAGCCATTGGCAGGTAATCCACCAAACTCAATTCTTATATTGCATGGACTCTTTTTCCTGATCCTACAAACTCCTATTTAACAAGATAATTCTATCTTTGTAAATAAACTATTGCAGAATGCCCTGTAATTTATTCTATTTGATTTGTTAGAGGTCTTCCAGATGCTGTTGCTGCTGTTACTGTAGTGGTTGTTCTTTGCTTGCTTCAAATGTTTTAGTGTAAACACCAACAGATCAGAGTGTGCAAAAGCCTGTAAAGAATGGTTTACTCATCAGTGGAAAAGCAAAGGGATCCTAGGTCAGCAGGGAAAGTGGGAAAACAGGTGCTCATGTTACCTATTTCGTTACACTTCATTTTCCAGAAGATTAAACTTCGAGGTAACCTGGATATACAATTGTTTATGCTGAGTTGTGCATGGCAAAAAGGTGTTCATACAGTACTAGCTTGTTAGAACACACAAACTGTCTATTCAGCATGAAAATACTCTTGCTGCTCCAACGTATGTGAATAATCTGAAATAATATGTCAGATGCAAGGGAGAAGGGAGGACTAAGTTTTTTGCTTGAAATATTTTGATACAATGCTTTTTTGTAATAAGGAGTGTTTGTACTGTCAGCTATCCAAGTGCTTCTTTTGGTGGAAATGGAATGAGATGTCTTCATCAGAAAGTGGAAATGGAGCAGCTTTTGTTTAGACACAAGCATGAACTTGATGTGATTCTGCATCCATCCAAACACTAAGATGTCCCGATTTGGAGATAAATAGAAAATAATTAGAAACTAATACCAGCTTTTGGCTGGAACTTTCTGGTTCTTGAGAATTCAACTCTGTCCCTTCTCACAGCCTTTAAAGTTTTTTTGTTTGTTTTTTAAATAATGAAAAAGTAGGATGGAGAGATGGAAGAGTGGGCAAAAGGGAAAAGGGAGGAAAGGTGGAAAAAGGACAAAAAAATAATGGGAAGATTGTAAAGGAAGTAGAAAAGGGAGTAGTGGTACACAAAAGGGTATAGAGAAGAAGATAAGTGAAAAAAATATCAATTTAACAGGTGAAAAATATTCTGTTATTTTAGCTCTGAGAAACTGATGAAAGCACAAAATATTGAACATTTAATAAGGACTTCTGGAAGCTTTTAGTTAAATTTTATTCAATTAAAATGGATAGATAAAAGTAGGGGCTAGTAAGCATTTGAAAATGCTGTTTAGTCATTTAAGAAAAATTAAAATGAACTTTAACTCTTTCTGAAAACCTTCTGTTAAGAATGACAATTTTGAAACTGTTGTATTTCATGTGTTCAGAGATACACTACAGGTATCTGCCATACACATATATATATTAAATTATGCAGTATTTAAAAACAACAATCTATTTTGCAGAGATTCTCCCAATTTTATACTAAACAGCATCTGAGATATTCCCTGCCCTTGACATATTTGCAGTCCTTTTGGAATACTATGCTTAGCCAGTTAACAGTTTAATTATGCTTTTTATTTTAAATGGTAGTATTGTAAGATTGAACAGATCGACGTTTTAGAGTTTCCATCTTTCTTTACATAATAGAGCCTGCAAACATTGCAGTGTACTGGAGGTAGGAGCTATGAACTTAAATTTTGATTTATATCAGGTAGAATTACGTAAGGATAGATTCACCACTTTGACTTAACTGAAATATTGACTACATCTAGCATTCCAAGTCAGATTGTGGTGTTTGGTCACTTTTTTCCCCTTATATAAATGTAATATTCTTGGGATAGTTTCCTGAATTAGTTTCTGGTAGTGTGAGTTTTCAGATTTTTGTTGAAATTGCTGACAATTTCTTCATGATTTGTACCATTCCTTAACAGTGAATCAGAATCAAACTGCAGAATCTTTTTAAGATGCATACTTTAAGATTATTTTTTTCACTTTTTTAAGTTGGGGTTACTGACTATTTGAGATCCATCTTAAGCCATACTTCCCTATATGTCACATAAACAAAAGCACTGAACTATGGATTACTGCAGAACATCTTATGTCAGAGACAGCAGATTAATAAGCTAATAAAATTGATATGCAGGATTGTATTATGCATCATATCTTCTCATTAGGTTGTTTTAGGAAAGGGAGAAAAATCATCTAGAAAAAACCCCCAACCATGAAGTCTTATAGCTTAAACTTGATTTTTGCTTAACTCTGTTTTTCCTCAATTTCTGAGGAATTGTAACTGCCAGATCTTTCCAGGCTGATTTATGGTCACGTTTAGCTCAGATGAGAACACCATCTAGTTTGATTTTTGTCTCTCCTATTGAATTCTGTTTACATATAGTAACACTTTGTTTTCATTACACCCAAAATACAGAAGCTGTTGGCTCTTAAACTGTTGCAGATGGGCTGTTTCAGTACTCTCCAATATGTCATGAGGCCATTTTGGTCATGTTTATTCTAGAATACTTAGAAAATGGAAATTTCTCATTACTCTGTTTTTAGAGTTGCTTATTGTGTACTTTGGACAGGAGTAGTCATCATTGGCTGCTTCAGATATCTGGATGAGGTGGGATTTTGTTACACTGTTCACTATCCCAAGGCACCTTGGTACCTTTCCATTTGTCTTGTAGGGCACACAGCTTATTTACTGTCTCTTTTTTACAGTGATCTCTGTTCAATTTACTGTGTTAATTTTTCTCCAGAACATCCTGCATTTGTTTCTTGAGTCTTAAACCAGCTCTCCAACTCTTTCCAGGAATGTTCCAAATCCTTGGGGTTTTGTGTAGTTTATCTAAAGGGGAGTTCATGATCTTTTTCTTTAACTTCCAAACTCCTCTAGTATGAGGTTTGGCTTCTTTATAGAGCACCTTCTTGTAGCTACAATCCCAAGTTAGGATTTGTTCATATACCAAATTCAAGCTGTTTCATTGAAACCTAATATTAAGTCTTCAATGTTTGCTTTTTGTTTTTTTTTTTCTTCTGAGTATCTTTCCCTAGATTTGAATTTCAGTTTCTCTCTTACCCTATGATGGTTAGTCCTCATACTTTTGAAAAAAGTGTTCTTTATCCTTAGGTAATGTTCACCTTGCTCTACATTGTCAATCTTCTTTTAAGTACAGTAGAAAAATATAACAGGAATTTAGAAATTAGAAGCTTCATGTTTTCTTTCCTTTGCTTGGCTTAAATGAAAACTATTAAAAATGTCAGGAGCTTCTGAAGATGGGTTTTGGGGGCTATTATCTCACTGACATTTTATGGCAAGAAACCTGCTTCAAAATTGTTTGATATTCTTCTTGCACTACAGAAAGCACCGAGTTCTATCAGGGTCTAGGAGTGGTGCAATTAAGTATGACAGTATTTAAGAAGATAATAAATGTCAAATAAAAATAATGAGTTCAGATGTTGCTTAGCTCAGAACAGAAGGCACAGATAGGAAAATCTGAAGCTTTCTGGTAAAATTAATAGGGAAAAAAATTAACCTTTTCTAAAATATGCCTCTAAAATTCCTGAGGAGGAAAGTCAGTGAAAACCTGGTTGAGTGTCTGTTGTGTCAGATTTGTCAGATGTCACTCCAGTGCAGTAAGGAAGAAGGTTACCATTGGACATTTTAGCTGCATATGTGGGGTTTGTGCATGAAGAAAGACTGTGCCAAAAATTAAGTCCAGACTCCAGAGTTAAATGGCTGATACATGCTAAATTTCTGTCCCAAGTAACTCTTTTTGTAGCCAGCAGCACTGGGGGGGGATTCTGTTAAGGCTGCCTATATGCTGGGAATAAATTTTACAGTACTAAATTTTTAAAGAAAAAAGGTAATGTAGAGTAAAATGCTAAATTTCAGTCACATCATTAAAAGTGATTTCCTCCTATGCTAAAGCTAGTCTTCTGTTTGAATTTGAATATTTTAACTGTTTTCTGTTTATGACATTGCTGTATTTAATAGAAGTGTCTGGTCTTTTTAAAATCGGAATGACAGTAGGTAAATCTAATCTGTACTTTTTAAGTGGCATATTTTACTTTGCTGGTCCACAATATAGTTTGTCAGGGAAAATAATTGAACCACACTTGAATGTTGTGGATTTTTGCTTTGAGAGTATTTTGTTACTTTCCTGAGCTCAAACATAAATGTTTCACAGAGGAATATGCCACTGACTATTGGAATTTGGGTAGAAAATATATATGGTGTGAATGAGAGGAAATAAATGAGGTATTTTGAGCAAGTTTTTTCTTTTTGCTACTCGATTGAAAATGACATATTTTTTTTAACGAACTCTGAAAATACTCCTGATTCTATTGCACAGATGTCTTCTGGGGTATCTGCCAACAGGTAGAGACAGAGGACAGCAACATCTAAGCCTTTCCCAAAGCTTAACAAAAGTAGTATTAGTAATGTTATTGTGTCCCTCCATTGGAAAATTAAATAATTTTTCTTAAATAATTAAATAATTAATGATTTATCACTTACATATTTTTGCTAAGTAAGACAATGCTACTTAGTAAAAGCAAGTTCTCTTAACTCCAAAACTGCTGAGAGTATCTGCATTATACTGCTTCTGCCTTCAGCTACAGTTTGTGCATCATGCTGCCAGTGATATTAAAGTGATTTTAGATTTTGAAAGACTGAAGACTTGTTTTTGAGCTGATCACTTGCCAAGACGTGAAGTTTTGGATACTTTTTTTAACACCAGCTTTGTTCATTAATTCATTATTGGGGGATGTAACTTAAACCATTACAAATTTCGGTGTTACCCTGTGTTTGTCCTGGAAGCTTTCAGTCCAGACAGCAGTTCACTGTCCATTTCTTTCCACTGACAAAGTGAGTGAATTAAGGTAAAACTGTCTCATAACCATGAGACATCTCTGTTGCCTACAGTATTAAATTGGGTGCTTTTTCATCTGGCTGACAAAAGACCCTCATTTGAATGCTGAGTAGTGTAAAGGCCATTATAAGCTCATGACCTCTGAATTCTAAAACTTCCCCATGTCTCATGATTTAAATGTTTATAGCCTGAGGTGCATAGACCAGGAAAGGATGTTTGGTCCAGAGGCAAGTCTCAGTACTGCCAAGATAATGATCTTACTGTGAGTAAGAGTTATTCTGAAAGAAAAATAGTACCATTTTACAGCAACAATTTATTGGAGACCTTTAAAAAATAGTTTTCAGGTGCCAGCTAATCTCAGTTATCATAACATTATTGCTATCACTTTAAGAAAAATACCTGACAACTTCAGGGGGGAAAAAAGTCAAGTCTTTGATATCCATTTGGGTTCATTCCCAAAGGGATATCTTTCAGCTGTTTTGTACAACTTTACAAGCAAACCAGACATTAGGAAACATAGGTATTGATGTTCAGTTCAGAGTTTAAAGTTAACATTTAAGATTGTTCTTACGTGCTTGAATTGAGTCATAACTCATGTTTAAGTCTGTTATTTCTGTGTGGAACTCTAGAAATAACCTTATGCTCTTAGTAAATTGAATGAACATCAGACAGTGATGATGCAGCATGTGCCTTTTTGAGAAAATCCGGGAAGACATGTTTGAGGAATAATTAGTGCTAGTGAACAAAAGTTTTCTTTAGAGGTTGAAATACATAATCTCTTTGGTTATTGGTACTGCTTCATTCGAAGTGGTTGAATAACCCACGTCCACTAACCATCTTTTCTGGGTGCCATCTGTCTAATGGTTCCTCCCTGAATGGTCCTGTTGGGTGCAAAAGTCCTCTAGTGATTTCTTCCCAGGAACTGGATGTATGGAAGCCTGTTTCTTAAACTGTATAGTGGACAGAGGGGAAAAAGAGTCTTAGTATCTACTATTTACTGTGTATGTACATATGGAGAATAAGTTACTCAGTCTTTTCCACCTTTTAGTGAGGATCTTGCACCTGAAAGTTCTTAGTTAATATTTACGCGCTTTTTATTGTTCTTTTTTGTAATTCTTGTGCTTTTCCTATATCATGTGATGCTATGTGAATATAGTGTGGTAGTACATATGAATGTTTTTATCACTTGTTGTTTGTCAGGAAACTGATCATTGCAAAACACAGTTGCCTGTAAATGCCACCGGCAAGCTTTGAATTCTGTCCTGAAGATGTCTTGTACCCAAATGCTACTGTTCATATTCCTTGCTCATTCAAAGTTTCAGTTCAGTTGAGCTCTTCCCTGTAGACATATCCATGAACATGTTTTCCATTGCCGTCCGTAATAGGTCTGTTTGCTTTGGTAACCTTTGGTCTTTTCCAATTTAGTACTGAAACCATAATTTCTACATCTCTTCTCTTGGTTAATATATTTGGAAGTTGTTCTTGATTATCTCTGCAAGTGTACCATCCCATAACCGGTGCATCCCAGTCTGGATAGGAAGGCCTTCCTGCCCTCACACGGGATCTAGACTGTGCTGTTCTTTGTATTGCAAAACAATCCAGTCATTCTTAATGTACCTCTTGCAACAATACTGTCATGTTTTTCTAGACATTTCTTTTTTTCTTAAATTACAAGCTGCTTCTGCCCACTTTTGACTTTATTCATACCGTTTGTGCACCCACACGTGGTATTTTGACATCAACAAATATCATACACATTGTTGTAAAACATGTATCTTAATCACTTTCATCAGTCTTCTTGTTTGTTATTTTCAGAGATGAGGTAATAATTTTACAACCTTAGAAAATTAAGCAAAGCTACAGTAACAACCTGCATACTTAGCAAATGTACTTTTAAAACCAGCATCCTGTTTTTTTTCCAGTTAAATAAACACTGATGTATTCAAGTTATTAATTTACAGGGTTGCAGCAAAGAAAACTGATAATGTATTAGCAGGACAGTAGGAAAAGAAGGGAGAATGCTGGGCTGGATATTATCAGTTTCTTTTTTAGGAAACAGAAATTTTAGAGCAGAGAAAACCAGCATGTTTCCAAGGCACCAGAGCTTAGCTGAATGAATGCTCTGAAGAGCAGGTAAGTCCATGTGAATTGAATTGTGTGAATAAACACTATTAAAAAAAAAATCTACAAAACCTCAAACCCCTTGAGTGGTAGTCAGAGGTGCAGAATGGCAGTAGGGGGGGTTGACAGTAATCATTAAACAACTACTACAGGTTGGGATAATAGAGGAGACAACATAAGTGAGATAGGAGACAAGCTAGAGAATTAAGCTTGAAATAATTGAAGTGGAAGCTAGTGTAAGAGTACAAGCATGAAGGAAGTAAGACAGCATATAGCTGAAATAAATTGCAAGAGAAAAAGAGAACAGGTGAGAAAGTTGAGGAATAGGGGAGGAGGGATCCTCATATGGCTCTTTACAGTCAAAAAAAGTCTACAAAAGATAGTAGCAGCAGCAAAGTCTAGGGACAAAAATAAGGTTTCAGTAAGGTCAAGAAGCAGGGGAGTTGTTAATGTGTATTTTAGTGTAATGTGATGGAAGCTGCAAGAGAAAAAAATTTGCATGAATGGCAAGAGAAGTTCTGAAATACATCTTACAATGTAAGATGCTAACAGTGATATGCAAGAGTGTGCCACGCAAGTGGACACCTGACATGACTTTTTGCCACTTGACAAAAGTCAGACCTACACTTTTCTTGAAAATTGTTATTCTGTTGCCATTAAATTCTCTCTATGATAAATTAAATGATTTAGCTGAAGATCATCGAATATCCTGCATTGGAAGGGATCCACAAGGATCGTAGAAGTCCTCCTGGCCCTGCACAGGACCATCCCCAAGAGTCACACCATGTGCCTGAGAGTATTGTCCAAACACATCTTGAACTCTGTCAGGCTTGGTGCTGTGACTGCTTCGTTGGGGAGCCTGTTCCAGTGCCCAACCACCTTCTGGGAGATGGTGTCATGTTGGTATATGTTACCTTGTTGGTTGTTACTCACACCTTAATATTCCAGCTTTCTTCATAAGACAAGATTTTTTTTTATTAGTGATTTTTTTCCAGTACTTTTATAACACCTATTCCTGGCACTTTTATCTTGCTACTGCTACTTGCTCTTTCAGTGGGAAAAGACAATTCAGGGAAGGTTTACGGAGGACCCAGGTGGGAATATTTAGCACCATATGGCCTTGTGCATTTCTTTGTCATTGATATGGTATGGCTGCTACACAGCTTCATTTGAAGAAAGGCTTTGTCTGTCCCTGGAAATTTTTTGCTTCAACAGTAGTTATATATTTTTATTTTCCCAGACTCTGAAAACATGGTATTCTCTAACAGTTTAGTGTTGTTTACTAGAATGCTTGTTGTTGATGCTCATCAAGGAGCATAATCATGGCCACATTATTCTACCTTTAAACAAATGGTGCAGAGCATATGCAGAAGGATTGAAGCTGAGTGCATCTTCATGTAAAGACCATGTTTTTCACTTCCTTCTATTTATGTACCTGAAGAACTCTTACAGTTTTTTACATCTCTGTCCAATTTCAATTTGGGCTGAGCTTTTGCTTTTTGAACTGTGTCTCTGGCAATGCTCTTGTAGTTCTTAACAGGTATTCTGCTTTTCTGTCTCTGGTATGCTTCTCTTGGTTTTAAGCAGACTCAGAAGCTCAAAGTTGAGCTAAGGGCATCTCTTGTTCTGCCTACTTCCCTTACCTTTAAAGGGGATGAAGTGTTTTTGTGCTTCCAGGACAGTGTTCTGGAAAAGCTCCCAGCTAGCTTCTTTATCCTTCATGGAAGCTTCCCATGAAGTCCATGCCACAGTGGATACCACTGAGAAGGGTCTGGGTTACACACTCCCTTCAGCTACTTATGTACATTGCTGAGATTTCCTTCTGAGCTTTGTCTTCTCTAGGCTAAACAGTCTGATTTCTCAGCCTGTCCGCATCTGTGAGATCCTCCACTCCCTTAATTGCCCTTGTGACCTTCTGTAGAACTCCCCGGTACGTCTGTGTCTCTTCTTGGACTGGGTAGCCAAGAACAGGGCACAACACTCCATTTGTGGCCACACTAGTGGTGAGCGGAGGGGAAAGGTCCCCTCAACCTGCAGGCAGTCCTCCTCCTCATGCAGCCCAGGAGGCTGCTGGCCTTCTTTGCAGCAAGGGCATGTTGCTGGCTCATGGTCAACTTGGTGTCTTCTAGAACTAGTAAATCTTGTTTTGCAAAGCTGCTTTCCAGGTGTTTGGCCTCCAACTTGTACTGCTGCATGGCGTTATTCCAGGTGCAGGACTTGGCACTTCCCTGTGTTGAACTGGGAGGTTCATGTTGATGCATTTCTGTGGGATGTTGAAGTCCCTCTGAAAGGCAACACAATGCTCTCGTCTATCAGTTGCTCCTCCCACTTATGTATAATTTGCAAACTTGATGAGAGAGCAATCTCTCATCATCCAGGTGATGTTAAGTGGCATTGGACCCAATATTTGAGTCTTGATTAAAGTGCCTTAATCTTGAATGTTACCCCTATATGGATTCCAAATGTGAGTATATTAAGTAAAAAGAATATGGAGAACACATGCTAATACGTGAAGATAAGTGAGTGGACTCTTTTTCCTTGTTTATGATCTCTGTGTGATTAATGGAATTAGGAAGTCTGACAAGTAAAACAGTAGAAGTCTGCCTGTGCCTAATTTGACACAACCTGTTCCTCGTGAGTTGTTAATAATACATCTTTGTGTAATAGTTAAAATCCTACTTTCACAGTAATCATTTAACTTCCTGTAGATTTTTTCCCCCTGTATATTCTTTGTTTGATACAAGTATTTTCTTGATTTTTTTAAAGTACTAATGCATTGGGTTTGTGTGGCAGGGTTTTGGTAACAGAAAGCTGCTGCAGGGGTGACTGAGAAGCTGCTAAAAGCTTCCTCTGTGACTGGCAGAGCCAATTCCTGCTGGCTCCAGAGGGACCTGCTGCTGGGCAAGGCCAAGCCCATCAGCAGTGGTGGAAGTGCCTCTGGGATAATGTATTTAAGAAGGGGGGGGGGGGAAACTGTGCAAGTGCAGCAGGAGAGAGGAGTGAGAATGTGAAAGGAACAACTCTGCAGACCCCAAGGTTAGTAGAAAGGGAGAAGGGAGGAGGTGCTCCAAGCACTGGAGCAGAGATTCCCCTGCAGCCTATAGTAAAGCTTATGGTGAGATAGGCTGTGCCCCTGTAGCCCATGGAGGTCCACAGAGAAGCAGAGATCCACCTGCAACCTATGGGACCCCACGCTGGAGCAGGTGAATGCCCGAAGGAGTCTGTGATCCTGTGGGAAGCCCATACCAGACCAGGCTTCTGGCAGGACCTGTGGCCCCATGGAGAGAGGAGCATATTTTCACTCAGGACTCATGACTCCATGGGGGACCCACAGTGGAGCAGTCTGTTCCTGAAGGACTGCATCTTGTGGAAGGGACCCAAGATGGAGCACTTTGTAAGAACTGCAGCCCATGGGAAGGACCTGTGTCAGAGAAGTTCATGGAGGACTGTCTCCCATGGGAGGGACCACATGCTGGAACGGGAGGAGAGCATAAGAAGTTCTTCCCCTGAGGAAGAAGGAGCGGCAGAGACAACCTGTGATGAACTGACCCCAGGCCCGGGCCTCTCCAATAGGGGGAGGATGGAGAGAATCGGGAATCATGGCTAGGCTTCGCGAACGAAGATTTGGGAAGGGCTCTACCCATTTTTCATGCAAGCGCGTTGGTGGCTAAAAAGGCCAATACGAGAAAGGCAAGTCCGGTTGCAAAAGACACAGCAGAAAGACTCCTTAGATGGTATATTCTGCAAGGTTCGATTCTTTCTGCGTTGTCTTTTCTCCTCAAGAGTGATCCTGCGTGCTTTCTCAAAAGCATCAGCAGCGTTATAAATGGTCTGTCTCCAGGCCTCCCGATTAGAGGCCAGAGTGGACCAGTTATGGTGATCAATATGCCCGAGGCTGAGTTGTTGCTTCAGGGAGTCCTTGTATCTTTTCTTTGGAGCTCCTCTCTTGCGGCAGCCAGTGGCAAGTTCACCATAGAGCAGGATCTTAGGGAGGCGGTGGTCCTTCATCCTAGAGATGTGCCCTGCCCAACGCAGTTGCGTTCTCAGGAGCATGGCCTCAATACTCGTAATTGCTGCCTGTTCGAGAACAGATGTATTGGTCACATAGTCTGACCAATGGATGTTAAGGATTGTACGGAGGCAGCGTTGATGGAAGCGTTCTAGGAGACGCAGGTGGTGGCGGTAGATGACCCATGATTCGGAACCATATAAAAGAGTAGACAGCACTATGGCTCTGTAAACACTGATCTTGGTGCTTTTCTTCAAGTGTTTATTACGCCAAACTCGTTTATGGAGTTTTCCAAAAGCACTGTATGCCTTCGCTAACCTATTGTCTATCTCCCCATCAATCTTACCATCTGAGGAGATGAGGCTGCCTAGGTAATTAAACTGTTGGACTGAATTGAGTTCTGACTGGCCGATGGTGATGTGGGGACGGTGGGGGACTTCCTGAGGTGCAGGCTGATGGAGAACTTCTGTCTTCTTTAAGCTGACTTCCAGCCCAAAGAGCTCAGCAGCCTCTGCAAAGCAGGATGTTAAACGCTGCAGAGCTGCTTCTGTGTGGGCAACAAGGGCGGCGTCATCAGCATAGAGCAGCTCCCGGACAAGATGGTTTAGGGTCTTAGTATGGGCCTTCAGTCGCCTTAGGTTGAATAGGCTTCCATCAGTACGATATCGAATGTAGATACCGTCCTGATCATCGAGGTCTGCCGAGGCCCTTTGAAGCATCATACTGAAAAAGACTGTGAATAGGGTAGGAGCGAGAACGCAGCCTTGTTTCACACCATTCTTTATTAGAAAGGGCTCAGAAAGTGTGTTGCCATATCTGACTTGGCCGTGCTGATCCTCATGAAGTGAGATGATCATTTTAAGGAACTTGGGGGGACAACCTAAATGTTCCAAAATCTGCCAAAGACCTTTTCTGCTCACAGTATCGAAAGCCTTGGTGAGGTCGACAAAGGTTACATAGAGACCTTTGTTCTGTTCCCTACACTTCTCTTGCAGTTGTCTGAGAACAAATATCATGTCTGTGGTGCTCCTGTTGGCTCTGAAGCCACACTGACTTTCAGGTAGAATTTCTTCTGCTATAGCGGGTATTAGTCTGTTCAGGAGTATTCTTGCCAAGATTTTGCCAGCAATGGAGAGCAGAGTAATACCACGGTAATTTGAACAGTCTGATTTAGTACCTTTCTTCTTATACAAGGTGATGATGACTGCATCACGAAGGTCTGAAGGTAGTTCGCCTAGTTCCCAACAGCGCACCACAAGCTCATGAAATTTAGCATGGAGTGCAAGGCCCCCATGTTTCCAGACTTCAGGTGGAATTCCATCAACCCCAGCTGCCTTGCCGATTTTCACCTGCTGTATGGCCTTGAGGGTTTCTCCTAGAGTGGGGGCAGTATCCAATTCGTATTTCACTGGTTGTTGTGTGATGGACTGAATTGCTGAGTCTTGTACTACACGGTTGGTACTGAAAAGAGTCTGAAAGTGTTCAGACCATCTATTCAGAATGGAGGTTTTATCTGTCAGAAGCGTTTGACCATCTGCACTGAGTAGTGGGCTTTGGACTTGGTATGTAGGCCCGTATGCTGTTTTCAGGGCCTCATAGAATCCTTTGTGATCCCCTGTATCTGCACATAGTTGAGTTTTTGCAGCTAGATCGGTCCACCATTTGTTCTGGATGTCACGGAGTTTCTGTTGGAGCTTGCTGCAAGCAAGACGAAAGGCTGTTTTTCTAGCGTGACAGGAAGGCAGTGCAAGGTGTGCTTGGTGGGCGGTTCTCTTCTTCCTCAACAATTCCTGGATTTCTTGATTGTTTTCATCAAACCAGTCCTTGTTCTTCTTGAGGGAGAACCCTAAGGATTCTTCAGAGGATTGCAGGATGCTACTTTTAATATGCTGCCAAATTGTTTCGGGAGAGGAATCTGCAGAATCTGTGGAATGGTTATCAAGCTTAGTTTGAAGGTTTGCCTGGAATCTTTCTCTTACTGTGGCTGATTGGAGATCGTTAACTTGGAGTCTTCTCCTTGGGATACTGCCCCTTTTGGGTTTGAATTTGAGATAAAGGTTGAGTTTACAGCGCACAAGCCGATGGTCTGTTTGACATTCTGCGCTGGGCATCACGCGGGTATGGAGGACATCGCGGACATCTCTCTGTCGCACCAAGACATAATCAATGAGGTGCCAATGCTTAGACCTGGGGTGCATCCAGGTTGTCTTCAGACTATTTTTCTGCTGAAAGATAGTATTGGTGATGGTGAACTGTTGCTCCGCACAGAATTCTAGCAGAAGTCGACCATTATCGTTGCAGTTTCCAACACCATGCTTGCCTAATACTCCTTTCCAGGCTTCAAAATTCTTACCTACTCTGGCGTTGAAATCACCAAGGATAATGATCTTATCATCTGCGGGCACCTTTTGGGTAAGACAGCGCAGGTCAGTGTAAAATTTATCTTTTTCAGCAGGGTCAGCTTGGAGAGTTGGGGCATATATACTGAAGATGACAACGTGTTGCTTGTTGTTTAGTGGAAGGCGTAGGGAGATAATGTGGTCAGAGTGACCTGTCGGCAGATTTTCGAGTTTAGGGACAATGGAGTTTTTGATCATGAAGCCGACACCTGAGAGATGTTTTTCGGTTCTGGGCTTACCTGACCAGAAGAGTGTGTAACCGGCACCATGTTCTCTGAGGCTGCCTTCCTCGTGAAGGCGAACTTCACTGAGAGCAGCAATGTCGATGTTGAGACGACCCAGTTCATGGGCAATTAGGGCAGAACGTCGCTCAGGACGTCCACTATTGGCAGAATCGAGCATGGTTCTGATGTTCCAACATGCTAGAGTTAATTTGAGTACACCTTTGGAGGCAGGTGCATGCCTTTGACTTTTGCTCTTTGTGCGACCGCATTGGAAGAAGATGCCCGTCGGTCTGCGGTTAACCAACCGGGTGAAGGTGGAGATGAGCTTTGTTTAGGCCACCTTTTCTAGGCCCCTCTCCGAGTGGAGCAAGCAGTGCTGTCCTTGAAAAGGCTGCTTGGTCGTTCAGGGTGCTGCCCCAAGAGACTCTCATCTCCGTCAGTCTCAAATGACCAATATCCTGAACCGCCTGTATGCAGGGTTGAGTCTGCGGCTCCCAGTGCATCTTTCACCTACCGTTTCGACCCTCGCCCGTCGCTGCAGGACTTTTTGCATGTGGGTAAAGCCTTCAAGCCTGCGCAATGGATTTTTTAGGTGAGATGCAGTATGCGCGGAACTGAACCCACCCTTTAATCCTGAGGTTCATCTGCCAGGGCCGAGCAAGCTTGGACGGTGGCAGCGAGGTCCTCAGGACGTAGGTTTGATTAGAGTGACCTTCTCTGAGATGGATGGCCTTCCAGGGCTAAGCGAGCTCCATCTGCCCGGGTTTGGGATGAGAGTTGTCCTTCTCCTAGGATGACTGCCAGAAGGCTAATGAGCTCATCCTGCCCAGGGATGTAGTTTATCTGGTCCTATGGTTTTGACCTGTCTGGCATGGGCGACCCTACCGAAGGCATGAACCCTCGCCAGCATAGCTCGCAACCACACAGGGGTACATAGGCTACGTTCCTGTTAGAACGATTTGGGCAGGTCTTTTATTTCCAGTAACAACCCTTTGTCCTGCCCACTCTTTCAGGTTGTAACAGAGCAAAGCAAATATATCCAGAACATGCCAAACCTGGGCAGTAGCCGCAGGAGAGCCAAAACGAAAGAAATAAATAGACAAACAAACAAACAAACAGACAAACAAACAAACCGACCAACCGTTCTGGCCCCCGTACCTGTCCAAGGCTGAGGTACCTTACAAGGCCCCAGCCTGGCCGGGACCCCCATCAATCAAAAGAAACCTCTGTCCACCCAGACCTTATCCTTCCCCCACTGTGTTACCACAAATTCCAGGTGCACTGCTCACATGTGATGTGATGTTTCATACGGGACAGCCCTGCTCTCCCACCCGCCAGTCGAAGGACCCCCATGGCCAGCTCAACACCCATCCCTCTGCTCCGTCCCCCTCCCCCTCTCCCTCCCTCCCCAAACCTGGAACGGCAAACCTCTGTGTGCTCCGAAGCTGTGCTCTCATCTTCCACGGGGGTGCAGTGCTCGCGGCAAGGCTCCCCCTTTCTCTCCTTTCTCCTGCCGCGGCCTTGCCTGGGGTCCAAAACCGCCAAAGAGAATCGGGAATAAAGTGCTAAGAAAACTCCTCTGTCCGACCCTCCCGGACCCACTCTGGCCAGTCACACTTGCACCACCTGAGCTGGGGCCAAGGCCCCTTTGCAGCTATACCCCCAGACTCACAGAGTCAGACCAGGTTTCCTTACTGGCTTAATTCCAGGTTTCCCATCACACAGTCTTAGATGTCTGGATCCTTAAAATAATTTAATCATGATGTGATAACAAAGTAACGGCTCAAGCTGGTGCCTCCGAGAGGGACCCCAAACAAAGGAAACCCTGGGCTTTTATACCCTCACATTCTAAGCGTGGGAGATTCTGGAATCCTCGTTTCCTGCCATGTCTCTGAGTATTGGGTACCCTGGCTGGGCCACAGGTGCCCTTTGTTGTGCAAAGGGTCAGCAGGTCACAGGCTCTTGCCTTGAGCTCCACCACCCAGAGCTCACCCTGCAGCTCAAACTGCAGCTGCTTGCTGAGCCACCTGCACTGAATGTATTCCTCCACAAAAATTAAGACTGGGAGGAAGGGAGGGGTGGAGGAAAGGTGTTTTTAAGATTTGGTTTTATTTCTTGTTATCCTGCTCTGATTTGATTGGTAATAAATTCAGTTCATTTCCCCAAGTCAAGTCTTTTGCCCATGACAGCAACTGGTGAGTGATCCCTCCCTTCCCTTATCCCAACCCGCGAGGCTTTTATTATGTTTCCTCTCCCCTGTCCAGCTGAAGAGAGGAGTGATAGAGCAACTTTGGTGGGCACCTAGTGCCCAGCTAGGGTCATCCCACCACAGCTGATCCATTTCAGTCCAGTAGGCTGGATTCAGGTAGCAGCCACCTTTGGGATGTATTATTTTGTTAGCACTTGATTTCCCGCATTGTAATTGTAATTTCTTCTCATCTTCTTAGATCACTTTGTCCATTGTGTTACCATATTTTTTGTGGTTCTGTTTTTTATACATTATCTGTTCTTACCTTGAAATGTAACCTGCAAGTGACTTGCTTTTTGTTTAAGTAGAAAATAGTTTTCATAAGTATGTTTATATCAGCTAAAGGCAGTCAGGTTAGCATGGTTGGTGTAGGGTATACTACTTTCTCTTCACTTGGGATCAGTGTTACACTGATTTGCTGGTGATGAATAAGCAGTAAGTAAAACACAAACAGAACATTAACCCTTTGGAATAATAGAGTATAGAAGATTTACAGACAAAATTGCTCAAAGAATAGGCAGATTAAAATGGAATACTTTCTAATAAAAGTCTCTTATTGCACTACTGTGAAGTTGGTTTTTTGTCTGTCTTTCACAAGAGTGTGCAGGAATGTTGGGCAACTGAGTTTTGGACTTTGTAAGCAGCACAAAAGCAAAGTGAGTGACATGAAATGACAAAAATTGTAATGCCATTCTGGGCCAACATCTTGGGGATTAAATTCCAAGAGACCTGTGCACCACTGTGTACTCTGTAAAAAGGGTGTTCATTACTTGTGCGGTGAATGTGACTACTGCAAGTCTACAGAGCAAATAAAGTATTACTGCCTCTAACACATGCCATTTAGAGCTCTTGTACTAATATATGTGGATGGATGCAGAAAAGGAATGGTGTAAGCTTTACCAAGGACCAAAACACCGAGTTACTGCAGTTGTTTTTTCCTGCTCAGGTAATGAACCATGTTGCAGGAGTGAGGAGTGCCCCAGTTTGTTGACTACACATGGATGGATGACTGCTTGGTGGGAGCTTTGTGGGATCTCTGCTTTCCTCCAGCATATAATTTTCTGCTTAGAATGATATCAGTGTTGTTGAATTCTATTCATTTGACACTGGAACTCTGTCTCTAAGTTTGGCAATGCTAAATGTTAACCTAGTGCAGCAGCTTGAAAAACATTTTCGTATTAGAACTACTGCAGATTGGAGTTGCATTAATCTCTAGTGGTGATCATATTTGCCAGCTGGGTGCCTGTTCCTGTTTGGCATAAGACTCTTCATATTTGGTATCTTGTTATTTTTTTCCCCTGACAATATCTTGACTTCTTTATGCTGCAGTTCTTCCTTGCAGGAAAGAGGCCAGCATTTAATCTCTAGGAGTTTTATGTTGAAAAGGTATTACGTCTTTTAAGGCACGATGGGCTGCAGGAAATGTTTAAACTGCTACTTGCCAAGTCACGTTTTGCTAATCATTTATACATTTAGGTCAGATAATAAAATTGCTACTGGAAGTTCTTACAGCCAGCAAAGAAAATCAAATGCAATTATCTCGATGACACTAATAAATATGGGCTCCTTAACCTGAGCTTTTAAAGGATATCGGCTATAAGCCCATATTCATGGTAGTCTAAAAGATAATTGCATTTTGAATAAGTCAAATGTCAGTTTTATGTTTTACAAACTGTAGTAGTAAAGCTTTGTTTGATCTTCAGCCTGAAAAACCCCACCAGATCATCTCTAAGTCCACCAAAATGGTGGAAAATTATAATTCTGAGATTAAATGATAAAAAAGTCAGAGAAAAAAGTAGAATTTGAAAGTATGACTCTTTAAACTTTCTTTTTCATACTGTACCGTCTTCTTTCAAATTTAAGTGTGGTACTAAAAGTTTGATAGGCTGCCCAAAAGGTCTGGATATCTTCTGTGCATGCAATTCATTCTTAGATCTGTGTATATTAGTGACAGAACTCTTATTCAATTAAACAAAATTAATTCCTAGTTTTTATGTGTTTTGTCTCATTTTTAATGCATTGTCTTAAGTTCTGCTTCTTGAGTTACTGCTCCTTGGGTTTTACCAATTGAAAAATTTATCTGTATAGGTTTAATAGAAAGAACACATTTTACTAATATCTTCCCAGACATCCCACTGAAAGCATGAGAACCCTTCTAGAGTATTGGTGCAAGGGGGATTTTTATATTCAGTAGAAATGAACATTGTTCATCCAAAAGATACTTGGTTTTAAAAGCTGAACAATTGTCAGAGGTCTTTAGAAATTTGAAACTGTTACAAAAGCAGACATGCCATAATTTGTAATAAGTCTGAGTTAGCAATTATTTGGTATCTTCCTAATGTTTACAGATATTTTCCTTATTTCCACTACTAATTTTGTTTAATTTGTTATTATTTCCTTTTCTTCTGTTGCATATTTTCACCTTTTCAGCCTTTTGATATCTCATCTTGAATTTTCAAAAATATTACGAGCTGTATTAGCATTTTCTCTGCAAGCTTTTCAAGTCCCTTACAGTGATGTCTCCTGACCCTGTTTCTTCCCCAAAGACTTCTGCCACTGTTTCCTTGCCTTCCTCTTGTCGTCTTTTTCTTGCTTTGTTGCCAGCTGCCACAAAGCAGTTGTAGTCTCTTTGACTGCACTTGCAGAGGCCCTCCTGACAGCAGAACCAGCAATACAGAGATGCTCATCCTAACTAGAATGCCAGCTGATACACAGTTCCTGGACCACGCTGCAGCAAGAGATCTGCCTTATGTGGAGCAAGTACAATTTTAGTCAGGGTTGTTTGCTTGAACTTTGTGCCACATCTAACCTATATGAACTTAGTATAAATTCTATGATATTCAATCAATCTGAAAACATCTGACTGATTGAAGTAATCTTTAGCCCAGAACTATTCCAAGATCATTCACTTTTTAAGTTTATCTTATTGTGTTAATATTTTTATTTTTTTTTAACAAAGGCTGCAATGAAAAAGGAACTCATTACCTCTGGATTTCTTGATGTTATCTGTTATTAGCTTTAATGTCCCTTTGTGCTAGTCAGAAATGTGCTTAGTAGTGCTTTCTGAAATTTCAGCTTAGTATAAAAGTGTGACTTGGTTTATGGTGCCAAGAATTTTAGAAGAATTTTGAAAACACATTGCTAGTAAATCTAAATTTCTTCCATAAAGACAAAAATATATCTCTGAATTACTGGGTTTTGATAGTTATATTCTCCTAAGTTATCATCTTTCATGTATTTTAAACCGCCAAATTACAGCATAAAGGAGAAGAAAAACTTGGACTAACATTGGACTAACACAGATGAAGTATTCATTTTAGATGATTTTGCTACCCAAATACAACTACTGTATTCTACAAGCACATTTGTTTTGAAATTTTAAGAGCAGTGATGAGTCATAAAAATTCATCATCATCATCATCATGACTAGGCTTCGCGAATGAAGATTTGGGAAGGACTCTACCCACACTTGCTACAAGTGTGCTGGTGGCTAAAAAGGCCAATGCGAGATAGAGAAGTCCTGTTGCAAAAGGCAGAGCAGAAAGACTCCTCAGGTGGTATCGGCAAGACACGGTTCTTTCTACATTGTCTTTTCTCCTTGAGAGTGATCCTGCGTGCGTTCTCAAAAGAGGCAGCAGCGTTATAGGTAGTGTGTCTCCAGACCTCCCGATTGCAGGCCAGAGTAAAAAATGAGTATTATGTAAATAACCCAAATAGATAAAACAGGTAATACTTCCCTCTTGTGCACCTGCTTCTCTGTGCCAGGTTTCTCTTCTTATTCCTGACTCTGTCACCAAAGCTTTACCAATTCATACATTCAATTCTACCCTGCTTGAACACAGGAGGGATATGTCAGTGTGTGTTCTCCACATGGTCAACTATTGCTGGTTTTTCTATACTTAATGTTTCTTTTCTAAATCAAGCCAATTATTTGGTTTTCACTTTAATTTTCCCCCCATTTGTTCTGGAAATAGTGTTAGAATATAAAAAAACCCACAACCAACCATGGAGAAACAGTAGTTAGCCAAACAGCTCCTAAAAAGCCCACAGTAAATCAGTTCTGTATAAAGATAGCACAGCAGATGATGTAAACTGGGGTAGTATAGTTCAGTGGTCAGTCACCAGTAAAAAATCTGATCTGAGCATGAGCTTCATGTTTTCTAACAAGGACTCAATCCCAGTTTTAAGCCTGATATTTGAATTACATGTTTGAAAACTACCATGATACCATGAACAAACACCTGTGAGAGTATATTTTGACATGGATGATCTCATTTGCGACACAATAATTCAAGATCGGCTGTTGGTATATATGCTTTCCTTTTTGTTTTAATTCCCTAATATTTCTGAAAGTAATTATCAGTCTTTCATAGTATGGGAGATTTTATTGGTGGTATAAGTGTATATATATATATACACACACACACTTAGACACATATACACTCTAGTTATACTCACGTATAATACAGCTTTCTTGTTTTATACTTAGTTTCACTTCCACTTTCTGTGATTCCCTACAGTGAGAATCAAAATTATTATTTCATAAAACATCTGACAATAACATATTATTTCTCTCTGAAGAAATACCCATATGAAATACAGGAGAAATTAATTAGATCTGGACAGTGGTCCTCTAAATAGCCTTATTAACTAGGTTATAAATTTTACAGGATAGACTTGACCTGTTGTTATGTATCTGTGAAGTGTCATATGTATTTAAAGCATTATGCACATTTTAAATACTCTGAACCAAACCACTTATGGAGATGGAAAACTGGTAGAGCACACTGTAGTTCTTAACCAGTAATTGTTGCAGAAGACTGCAGTGTTACTACTGTCATACTGTCCTTATGGGAGCAGGCAGGAGATAGTGAGTTACAGTCCAGGAGTTTTCTTAAGAATTTCAGGTAAGCTGAAGATTATAATTACAGACTGAATAGCACACTTGGGTAGTAGTAGGATGGGGGGAAAGTGTCAGAATTCCTCCAAGGAAGAGTGTGCTTTTTCAGTCTGTTGGAGTTCTTTGAAAAAAAGTCGGTAAAGTACATAAAGGTTACCTGTCAGACATAATGTTCCAAGATATTCACAAAGCCTTTGATAAGATTCTTTGTAGTAGGCTGCAAAGAAAATGAATGGTGACAGAGGAAGGAAATAACTTAGGTATGGTTTAAAAACTGATTATACTGGAAACAATTGTAGATGTAGTCTGCTTCTGAAGTAGGAGTAGGACCAGAGTTAATGAACACTGCTGATTGTGATGAAGAAGGAAGCTGCACAAGGGAAAAATTTCCTTCTTTGTGTGATTTCTGATTAGGAACAGCTGTCCAGATCTGTATGAAACTCCAGATTGTAAATGTGGCACAGTCAGATGCACCTAGGTCTAGGTAACTAGCTTAATGGGTAAGGCTTTTTGGACAGAAGCCTATCTTTTGATGTGGATATTTAGTGGAAGATGAAGTACTAAGGGACCACTGTCTTTATGTGACTAACTGCTAACAGAAAATAATTATAATGTCTTGTCAGAATATTATACTTGATAGGGATGAGAAATGGAAATATACTAATTATATCAGAAGCAATTGGTGCATTTAGTCCTTTAAAGAACCAGTGAAGTACAAAATGCAGTTAAGTATGTCATGGCTGACTTGCAATGATTTATGAAAAAATAACTTTAATTTATTTTATAGGAGGGTTAGAGAGTTGTAGAACTGCTGAGGTTGGAAGAGACCTCAAAAGATTATGTGGTTTAACTTTTTTTGGGAAAGGGAGGCTGTATGGGATTACCTAGCACCCTGTCCAATCACATATTGAAAACATCCAGTGATGGAGATTCTACCATGACCCTGAGAGGTTATTCCAGTGCTTGAAGACAGGCTTTAGTGAGGTATTCTGGAAAATTAATTGACTGTATCTTTTTACCCTTTCCAAAAAATAATAAAAGAAGCAGACAGTTGTAAAATTAAGGAGAGCATTAAAAACCTATAAAATGAAATAATTATGTGCTATAGTCACCCTGTGAAAGTAATTAACTCTACAGGGCATTTAATAAAAAACTGAGGCTTGACTTTAATTTTCTGTTAATATTGCATCCCTAGCAACAAATAAATCAAGATGACTCTCCATTGCAGAGTGCTTTATATTTGCTTTTAAATCTGTCTAAGACTGATGGAAAAAATGCTATCAGATTGGAAAAATGATATTTTACTGTTCTTTCAGGTGGAAATGACTAAGCAAGTTGATGATCAATGGAAGTTCAGACTGCACTTGTTTACAAGTTTGAGTAGGAACTCCTGAAATGCTATTCTTTCAGTGTATTGTAACTTCTGAGAAGCATGGGGCTCAGTCGGTCATTTCATTGGGAGCAGTCAGATGCTGGAACACACCTTAAAGTTGACTCTCTGTGTCCATTATCTGTGTAGGTCATGAAATGATCCTGGTCATTTTGTAATTTAGAAAAGTCCCACACTGTTATTGCAAAGAAACATACAGAGGGGGTTATTTCTGTGTACCTGTACATACATATTAACACAAGGTCTAATGCCTGACTGAATTCACATAGTTTGGTTGCACTGTTCTAGATTTTGTGAAACAGACTGAAGACACAACACTTAATGACCACCATCATGCACTGGGTCATGTTTGCCTGTTGTAATGGGAGAGGCATGAGGCTTCGATAGAAGAATCTGAAACCTCATCACTTGAAAGTGAGCTGGAATACTCCTCTGCTAGGCAGCCTGTGTAGGACACGGAAATGTGGTGATGGAATGAAAGAGTATGTGTTCTTCTGTAATCCTCTGCCCTTTGTTCTGTCATTCGCAAAGGCTGTATCTATGGCGTTAAATGAAATGGGATAGTACTCAGGCACAAGGACTGGCACTTTTGCCCACACTGTTAAATTTCCTGATATGGTTTTAGGGCAGTCCAACTGCAATTCTCACAGACACGGCCTGGGCATGTTTCAGAGTGTAGCACGAGCTTGACATTTGCCTTTGTTACAGGAGTTTAGGCAAACATGTGAGTTGTGTGTGATCGCTGGTCTTGGGACCAGAGGAAGTTTGTTGACCCTATTATATTTAGTTAGTTAGTGCAAATTAAGATGTTGATAATGTAAAACCCCTTTCATTTGTCTTTTCTCCTGATGTCAGGTTTGTACAGTTCCACATCATGATGCTATTTTACTCATCCTCATCATACAACTTCCCTCTCCATTCTCAACAAAACATTCAAACTTTCATACTACAGTCATGACTTTTTTCTGCCTTTGCTCCTGAGTGCATTTCAGGTGATTTTTCCAGCCTATTTCCCTAAGCTGCCATGTTTGCTGCTCCCTCCTTAAAACCTCAGTTATTCTGTGTTATTTAATAAATGATTCAGAAGTGCTGCAATTTGAAAGAGTGGATTAAAATGCAAACCATGTACGATCTCTCTCCCAGTTTCCTAATTTTGTCCCTACTTCCTTTGCATTCACACACTCCACCATGGTTTTACTTTTGCTGTATTTTAGGTTATAATTTCCTTAGGATGCATTTGTGCCTTGTTCTGGACTTTTTTAATGTGTAATGGGAAATGGCGATAGGAGTGTTTTGCTTTTCAGAAGGTTTTGCTAATCCTTCTAAAGCCATAATGCTGCTGATGGCCACAGAGTTGTCCATTCATATTATTTATAATTATGATGAGCTAAGATCAGTTATGTGTTGAAAGTAGATAACTGTTCAGTGTGAACATAACTTCTATATCCGTTTTTTGTTTGATCAGGTGATTCTTAAGGAGTCAAATAGAATTCCCAATGTTCAGTGTCTTATAGCACTTTAAAAAAATCATCACTAAAGCACAGATATCTGAAAAAAATATCCATTTTTGCTTACATGATAAAGTTTGGTACATATGATTTTGAAACAGTCTTAAATAACAAAATTGGAAAAATACAGCCTAACTTTCCATAGTTGTGTTTCTACAGATGCAACTGTATAATGCTGGACCCTGTCTACTGCCTGGTAATATTACTTTTGCCAGATAGCATCTGGAAGACTGGGCATTACATGGCACGAGTACTTGACTAATATCTGTCTGAACTGACTAGAATACTGGCAACTGTGTATTCAAACCACTCCCTGGATGTTTACGGGGAGGGATGCGCTTTTCAGTTATCTGTGCTACATGTGGTAAAGGATCCGGAAAAGTGCTGTGAGAGCTCAGCTGCTGCTCAGGTGGTTTTGTCCTGACTATGAATGAATGTGGTGTCTGTACATCCTTCTCTGTGTAGTTATCAATTCCTGCAGTCACTTTGGAGACAAAGCTGTGCTCCAAGGAGGTTTTCTGATTTGAAACAAACTGCTAGGGTACCCTGAGTAGACTGAGAACTGAAGTTTTGAATAAAATCTTCTTTATGACAGTACTTGAAATATAGAACAGGAAGTCCTAAAAATTGTCAAATAATTTGAACAGGCTACTCTAAAAGCTCTGGGCAATCTGTTTTTCTCTGAGAAGGCAGAGATGAGTTAAATCAAAATAGATTTTGCCAAGAACTGTTAGTTAACAAATGTATTTTTTTTTTATTATGAGAAAAAAGATTTTTAAAAAGTTTAAATTTGGGTTTGTTCATGTAGTCCCTATGAACTTGCCAGTTTCTTGGCATAGGGATGGGAAAAAAATTATATTTCATTTGCAGTGTGTTGCTAAAATTAAGAACAAATATTACTTAAAATTAAGGACGAGCATATTTTATAAATCTTGCATAGATTAGCCAATCTGTCTTGTAGTATATTAAAACAGATCCATGCTAATAATTTTTGTTTAAGTCAAGGTAATGGACTAGAAAAAAATACAGTACACTGCATCATGAATGGTAATTGAAAAATACATGAAGAGGTGTTTTCCACCTGTCAAAATGTTCTGTCTGACAGTCGACTGGCTTGGATATTTCCCAACCTGCTTAAAGTCTGACTGTGCCCTGTATCTTGTTGCTTGTGTCTGCAGTGGTTGGCTTCTCTCTTTCAAGAAGAGTAAAAGCGGTGCAGGCAGATAACTCAGGTTCTGTACTACCATAGTCCTATTAAAATTTTATGAAATTTGAGGATCTAGAAGACCAAGGAATGGCAATACAGTTATTCCGAGGCATTAAGTTAGCCTGGAGAACATCCTGCTGCTAGAAACACGGTTTTCTTTACAAGAAAGTGGTGTGGTGTCCCTTTGTAGTGCAAAGGTAAAGTAAGGTTCTTTTCTCTCCAAGTTGAACAGGGAAATGTACGTTTTTGACTCTTCTATTACAAAGACTGCAAAGACTTTATTAAAACTGCTTTCTTTTGGCATATGAAACATCATTCAGAGAACTGGAAGGAAATAGTCTTAACAGGGAAGAGTTCATTTTACACTGAATATACCTACAGTTTATAGTCCCAGAAAGCATGAAGGAATTTCTGAATCAAATGGGTCTCATCTAAAGATTGGAGCTGGATGTTGTCCAAAGTTACCTCATATATTAAAAGGATGTAGTTCTCCAGTGTAATTTGAGAACGAAAAATGAACTGAAATCATCATGTTCTCAGGGACATACTGTTGTTTTACAGAAGAGTGCTTAGAAGAACTGCCCTGCAATTTGTCTTAAGATTAATTGAAACGTTAGAAAACTGAGTGGGAATTTGTCTATTGATATTAATATCCCAAGGTAAATGTTACTGATCAAGAGCTCCGGCTTGATTATGAGGACTGTCTAGATGAGATAATTTTGAAACCCTAAGTAGAAATCAGGCTAAAATAGTAAGACCAGTAAGACATCTTCCTTCTGAAATAAATATATGCCACAAAAAAGTGATATTTTTTGAATCAGTAAAGTACTAAAGTGTATTGGGAAAAAACTCAAATAGTTTAAATTTTTTTAATAACTGACAACTCAGAGGTAACTAATAAGACCATTGTTTTCATAAAACTCTGAACCATGCCACTAGATCTCCATGTGCTATAAACCTCTCCCTTATAATACATTTAAAATGTCCATTTCCTGCTGAATTAGGTGCCCATATCTGTCAATACAGCATTGCCTGTCCAGACTCTGCCTGCCTCTAACTGAGGTACCTGTAATTCTCTATCACTGCTTTCTCAGATTTGCACTTTCAAACCAGTATTTCATTACATTTTGTATGTCACAAGGTATGTTTATACCCAGCCAGTATAGTACTTTCAGATGCTGGGACAGTCTGCAAAGTGAGGATGACCCATTAACACATTCACATTCTGTCTTGCAGAATGAGTTTTTTGGGATGACACTCTTCTTGGTCTATGTAACATTTGGGTGCAGTTAGATTTTTACTAAAGCACCTATATTTATAAGATAAGCTCTTTACTCTCATTACAGTTGATGGAGATACAGTTAATGCAGTCTGTGGAATGGGGAGAATGTCCATTTCAGTGAGTGGAGCTATTTTCCTGGTTTCATTTACTCTGTTGGTTAGGATACCTAAGGTGGGATCGGTTCATTTATCTGAATATGATCCAGTGCCATTTCAGATGTCCCATGGTGTCAGAGACATCATCCGATCTGAGAGGTACAAGTATGACACAGGGCCTGTGAGAGACTGGTACCCTTTACAGAGGGGTAGCTAGAGGCTAGACAGGTTTCTGACATCTTGGGTAGTAGTAAATCACTGTATTTAGGTAACTGAATCAAATCCTGCACTTTCAATAGAATTTAGGTATCTTAATAGGAAGCTGAATTCCACACAGGTCTGAGACATCCATGGAAGGATTGCAAGTAAGACATGGAAACCTGTAGATTTGCATGCTGCTGCACTGTCAGCTTCAGGACAGATGAAGTATCTTTTGGTATCTCAGACTGTGCTAGGGGTTTAAGATTAAGCAATTGAGGTAAGGGCAGAATAAGTGACCTGGGGCTGTCAGGTTAATGGTGGGATAAACCTATCTAGAGCTTATGTGATGCACTGACCCTGAGGAATCCAGGGCCTTCCAGGCTGATGTGCATCAAAGTCAATTGCAGACATCTTGACTCTCCTCTCTTTGGAAGGCATTAATTATGTGAGCATCCAGACAGTTCTTCCTGCAATATCCAGCTGGTGTTCTTACTTTAGGACAAACCACATTGCCCATCAGAGATGGTGGAACATGTCATCTTTCTTTGCCATCACAAGCCCAGAATACCTTAGGGCAGGCTTTTATCTCGAAATACAGGGAATACTTCTTAAGCCTTTACTTAACCATTCATTGCTGCTTATTTGGGTGAAATTTCCTAATGGCATCAAAAGGCCATAATAATGAACGCAGGTCAGCCTTTACAGAAGAATGTGCCATTACTAAAATTTGCTAGCATGAAAGACAAGACAAATGGTGTATATTCCAGTATATAAAATGCAATTGTAATTGGAAAATGTTTAATAGTGGTCATGATAGAAGTGAAAATTGCTTTATAATTGTATATTAACTTTTGGGGGTTGAAGAAGTTTATTCAAATTTAATCCATAAGGAAAAGCATTCATGAATTTTTCTAAAATATTGAGCCAGTCACTGACTCTGGGTAAAGGTTCTCAGTGACTGCTTCTACTAACTCAGGTTTTCTAAAAGGTAGATTGTACATACTGAGAGACCTATTGCTTGTTGTTGACACATTTAACAAGTGTATGAATATATGTAACTCAGTCTTTCCAAATAGCTCTAAATATACCATATTTTTGCTTTAGACTTCTTAGTACCACTGATATTTTGAAACAGTGCTCAGGTTTGACTTCAGTATGTTGTACAAGGCTGCTTTATATTATTTAAATTCCTTAAGTTCTATTAGTGCCCAGAGGAAATGCCTCAGAGCCAATTTGGGTTTTAATGCAAAAATGCAGGCATCCTACTTGCAACAAATTACCCTGTGAATGTTTATCATTGTAAAGATTGATTACAAGAAAGATATTGTTTGTCAAGAGCTTTATGGGAAAGAATGGGAAGGACTTGAACTAGCCATAAGATGAGAGAAATTGGATATCTGTTTTCGTCATAACAGTTACAGCTTTCCAAGAAATATAAGTGGCTTGCTGGTGGACCCTTAAGAATTAACAGTTGGATTACAGAAACTATAGTAACTGTAGATTTTTGTGGGGAAAAAAGATCGCTGTCTGAATAGTAAACTGGAAACATCTTGGTATCACTCACATTGCTACTCTCTTGTGACCTACATAAAGAAACAGTGCTAGTATTTCCAAGAAATTTATTTTTATACTAAGAATATCGGACCTTAAATCAGTTACTGAATCCAGAAGTAGTATAACATGAATGGCACCACATAACATCACAAACACTGAGTCTGTCCCTCTGACACATAGTCATTCCAGTTCACTTTAAACATTGAAGTAAGCTGCATTCTCAGGCCAGTAGTGCTGTTAACCCGTTGTGAGGCTTGCTTAACTTCCCAAAATGTTTTAATAGATATTTCTTCTTTATGGAATGCATTTGGAAAATTTTCCTAAATATTTCTGTTAGTCTGATTAGTTGAAGAGGTTGATACATAGACCTTAATCTGCTGAGACTGTGTACGTGCTTGAGTTCATAAATTGGAATAGTTGCAGTCAGTTATGGAAAATAATCTCAAAGGTGCTAAGGTTTGTCCTTAAGTTGTGACAACTCCATTGTGAAACAGTCTGGTAAGAGAAAGGTGCCTGAAAGGCTGAAGGTGATCTGTGATCACAGGAAATCTTTGACAATTAGCAATTTCTGTGGGATATGAAATGTGTACTTCAGATTAGGCAGTCTGTTCATTCCTTTCTTGATTACTTAATGTAGAAGCTGGTTGTTCCAGTTAATCAGCGTGAAGAGATGAGCTCTCCATTTTTTCTTCCCCAAGAGATTTAATATTTTTAATACAGAAAAAAGATTTTGTTGATGTAGTAATCTTGTTTCTTTCAATCAACCCATTGTTCAGCCAGCTGCAGTTTTGGGTTATTACTTTGTGCCAAAAGAGCCACAATATTTGCTTTCCTTCTGACTAAGAGGATATGAATCCCTAAGGGAGGGGCCACACCTTGAGTACTGCGTCCAGTTCTGGGCCCCTCAGTTCAGGAAGGATATTGAGGTGCTAGAGCACGTCCAGAGAAGAGCAACAAGGCTGGTGAGAGGCTCAAACACAGGTCCTATGAGGAGAGGCTGAGGATTGTTCAGCCTGGAGAAGAGGAGGCTCAAGGGAGACCTCATCACTCTCTACAACTCCCTGAAAGGAGGTTGTAGCCAGGTGGGCGTCGGTCTCTTCTCCCAGGCAACCAGCAGTAGGACAAGAGGGCACAGTTTTAAGCTGTGCCAGGGGAGGTTTAGGTTGGATATTAGGAAGAAATTTTTTACAGAGAGAGTAATCAGATATTGAAATGGGCTGCCCAGGGAAGTGGTGGATTCTCCGTCCCTGGAGGTTTTTAAGATAAGACTGTATGTGGCACTTAGTGCCATGGTGTAGTAACCATGGCAATGTTGGATCGAGGGTTGGACTTGATGATCTCAGAGGTCTTTTCCAACCTGGTTGATTCTATGATTAACCTGTAATCCATACAGAGCAATCTGCTTTAACATATTTTGCATAATTAATACAGATATCAGTTAGTGATAGGTACCATAGTCTTTTGACAATCATTTAAAGTTGGGAATTGAAAACTCAGCCTGTGTTAGAACTATAACATTGTCTTTTTATTGTGACTACTTTCTGTGTTCTGTTTTAATGTCAACACACAGTATAGAAAGGAATTGTGAATTGTCACATTGCAGAAAGAAAAAAACCTCTATGATAAACTTTCTCATTGGTCTCAGGGTACTGTTTATCTGGACTTTAGTTTCTTAGAATTCATCATTAACCCCTGCTTTCATCATGTGGAATGCAGTGGTGCTCTAGTACAACAGTTTGTGCATACCCTGATTGCAGTAGCCTGGGTTTTGACTATTATTCCTACATATGTTGGTCAAGTTATTTGGTCTCTACTACTTTATTTACTGTAGGTAACACTGATCAGTTGTGCTGAGGGCTTTTTGTCTCAACAGAGTCACAAGGAAATCCTTTTTTAATGAGACAGCAGAATGTTCATGTATGTGTTAAGCATGGATAGTATATGATCGAGATATCATTTAACACTCCTTGAAAACTTAATGTAAAATAAACATACAGAAAACTAAGAGTAGATTTGGGAGAAATTTGGAGCATTTTTTAAGGTCAACTGTGAGTCAGAACAATTTCAAAAGAATTTTTTTCCCCACTTAATAATTAAATATGTTTCAGTTTTAATAAAAATTTCATTCTAGCTCTAGCTGACTTGCATGTTCTCAGAGTTGTTTAAAAGCAGTGCCTACTAGGTCTGTGTTGTTTTTTGGATTATTTCAGATTGACTGTTGCCAGAGGTAATGTTTAAATTAGAGCTACCTTTATTAAAGCTTCAAAATTACCTGTGTATAGTCTATAGTTCCAGTAATACAATAGTTCTAGTAAAAGTATAGTTCTAGTAATACAACAGAGCTCCTTGTTAGAACAAGAGATAGATGGTTGTATTTTATTATTTTGACATTTGATGGCATGAGTTTGAGTTCTGGATGTCTAATATATATGAAACCTAATAATTTTAAATCTAGCTCTGTATGGTGGCGTGATTTTCTAGCTCTAGCTAAGAAGAATGTCCTATCTTTTTTTTCTTTACTGATCTCTTTGTTTTTCCTTTTACATTCATTACAGTGTTATATTTTTTTAGTAAAAAAGCCTTTGAGGAAAAAACAATAAATTTTTTTGGAATTTTTGAAAGGATTCATCATTTTGCTCTTCCCCAAAATGCATTTCATACCGTACTCTTTGTGTATTCTTGAGACTGGATGTGGCACTTAGTGCCATGGTCCGGTAACCACGGTGGTAGTGGATCAAGGGTTGGACTTTATGATCTCAGAGGTCCTTTCCAACCCGGCTGATTCTATGATTCTACGTTTCTTCCTTCATTCAGAGGGAAATCGTATAATGCTACACAATGACTTCATCAGAAGACATGAAGAAACATCTTCTGCTGTTCCAAAGGAGCCTCTACTCAGAATTTGTAGATGTATATGTGTATCTGTTCAGACTGAAGAGGAAGTTAATCAATGAATAAGGCTGTTTACCTGAAAACCTCTTAATGGGACTTAGGTTCACCTCCTCTCCTAGCACTGCCTGACTGTAATGTGGGGCATTTCCCTGCTAAGTCTGAAAGCTTTCTGCCAGTGTTACTGCACTCATCCATAAATGTTCAGAAAAATTATTTTAAAGATGATTACCACTGCTGTCATACCTTGGAATTCTATCCCATGGGGGTGCATGTATTTAACATCAGTTCCTTGGGTACTCATTAGGGAGTAGTGGGCAGAGATATTCAGTGGATCAAATTCTGTCTTGTTCTTGGCAGCATATGAATCACTCACTTGTGTGGACTGCCCATCTTTGCAAGTATTACATTACATGTGCTGCTTTCCACTGATTAGAGGGGAGACTTAAGGTGCTTGTTCTAGGGCAGTCACTTGCAGATCTACTTACCCAAGACTTAGATAACGCAAGGCGACCTGCATTTAAAGAAGTGGACCTTATTTCATGATTCTCACATCTTATGCTGTAGTTATGATCATGAACAAGAAGAACAGCAATTGCTTTTTCTGCACACACTTTTTCTTTGCTTATCTAGTTTTCAGCAATTGTGAAGAGTGAATCCACATACATATTGCAGTGTCAGCTTTGAAATATGTAGATCTTTGACTTAAACTACATAGTAAGTAAGTAGTGCTTTAATGTCTTCAAAGTGTAAAGGCTACTGCTTTCTTCAGGATGGACAGCTTGTGACATAGACTTCTGGGCATTGCTTTGTCATAGTTTGCATTTGTAATAGTGGAGTAATTAGTAAAGCTGCTAATGCCTGCAGAGCCAACAGCAGAGCACTGTTGTGGGTTCAGCAATAGCATTTTTGGAGCCTGAAACACTAGAACAGGCTACCTCACAATTTTATCTTAATACAGCCAAAGAGTGCTGCATAGTTATTGCTACACTTCTTCACTCATTAGGTGCAAAGTAATAATAATAGTAGCTTGAGAAAATATATGGAAAGTAAATACTACTTTCAAATTTTTGTGAGAAAAAATAACTTCTCTGCCTTTCATAACTGTTGCTATTAGTCATTTATACTTAAATCCCTTTGCCTTCATTAATTTTCCATGACCACTTCAAATTGCATTTATTATTCTGCACAGTGAGAAATACTTTTGGTTCTTGATTGCCTTTCTTTTTCTGTTATGTACTCTGCCGCTCAGGAAGGAATCATAGTAGATTCACTGTGTTTTAATAATTTTTCTCAAGGAATTATTTTTGTATGTCATAAATATGTGTTTGTGATTTTAAAGGAAATACTAAGGAGCTTTCAGGATACTTAGACCATCACAAGGTAAGCACTGGAGGTGGTTCAGTGTGAGGACTGCCTGTGGGCAGAACTCCTGGAGGAGAACCTTGGGAGTGACTCAGGAGTTGGGGATGCGAGAGGGTCAATTCCCTGATACAGTGTGTTGCTTCAGAAAGTTTGGGAGGCACTATTACTTCAGCCTTTTAAGATGTTAAAGTTACTTTTCCTCTCTAAATGGGTGCCCAAACATACTATTTTATTGTTCAGTTTGTTTTTATTGAATTCTTAGATGTTCCAAATTTCTATCAGGTTCTGTGTTGTTTCCCTGTGGAACAGCTAACTGACTTCTATCTTCATATACATTAATGTTTCAGGTTGATATTTCTCAAGTGCATATTTTCAATGTGTTAATTTATCAAAGATATGTAAACCAATGTTAACTTATTTCCAGTCCAGTGATGATACATGCAGTGTATTATATTGCAGCAAGCCAAATGCAAATTTTGGCTAAAAAAAAAGTCTCAGCAGCAAAAAATACGAAAAATATCTTGGATTACAGAAAAGTAAGGCTCTTTGAAAACTCACATCCTCTATATTGTCATGCCTTTAACAGAATCAGGTATGTTGTTATAAGCTTCATCTTTCCAGATGAATGTTGCAAATGCCAGGTGATGGAAACTGCACAACATGTTTCCCTGGATACTCTATGCCACTGCTGTTTTGGGGCAATATTTATTCTTCTGGTAGCATTTTTGGAAATACCTTTCTATAGTTTAAACTTCTGTCATTTCTTCATTCAGTTATTCCTTCTTAGCTCTGCACCTTTGACTCCTTACGTTCAACTTTCTCGGTGCAGCCTGGAGAGCAGTTCAGTAAATGAATTCTGAAAAGCCTGGGTGTGTACTGGTCAGCTTAATGGTTAGTTTTTCCAGCTTTATGTGGGATAATGGGTATGTGCATTCTATATGTATTATACTCTATGGCTTTGAACTCATTGAAAGAATGGTTGGGCCTGTGTATTTTCATTTGTATATCTGCTGATGAAAATGTTCTATTGGAAATATCAGTCAAAAATTATGTGGATTAGGGACACTCTTGGGTGAATTTTATGTCCATAAAATAAATTGGTACTTTGTGATAGATATGATATTTCTCCTGTAGGTTTTAAGTAGTTTTAAATGAATTTCCAATTAATTGCAGCATCATGAAATTTCAGTGTGGTATATATAAAAATGAACTTGACAGCATCCTTGAAAGTTTAGTCCAAGTTTGTTCCTGGTGAGTGATAGCTCAGATGCCTTTTAGAGAATGTCAAGAGGAGCTGGGGCAGCAGAGATGTGGTTGTGTGCATCTGCATGAGTGTAACGCAGCAGGAAGAGGAAAGAGTATGCAGAATAAGAACAGCATAGGCTTGTCATTGATCCTAACAAAATGAGAATATTTAATTATTATAAGTTACAGATCAAAAAATGTCCAGTGCTTTGCAAATGACCTTGTGCCAGTCTCCCATATGTCCCTTTTGATACTTATGCTTAGACTGGCAGCGTGCACATTGCTGAGGGTGTAGGGGCCAGGGCAGCTCCCTGGAACTGGGAACTCCGTGCTGCACCGGGGCTTCACTGGTCTGGAAAGTCTGGTGTGCAGTGGTGCCAGCCTTGGTGATCTATGTGTGCTCTTTGTGCCTCAGCAAAGAGAGAAACAACACTTGAAAGGGTTTAATGAGAGCAAGTTGTGAACATGGGCTGTCCATGCCATAGAAACTGTCTGAACTGGCCATCATGCATCAAATTCTGTAGGTGCATAGCTTAGCTGTTAATTTTTGTTTCTTAGCTTAAATTTTGCGGTGTGCTTCCGCTCTTGTAATAGTAGCATGCACTTTCAAGCTTCAAAAAGCAACTGTTTAGAATTTCTTTTTATTTCTTCCATTCAGTGTTCCATCAGATGTTATAACTTGTAATTTTGTTTTTGGTCTCCAGGAGGAAACACACAGATCCTCTCCTATTTACATAACTTCACATGGGTAATCAAAAAGAGCACACTCTGCAGGAGGATCCAAGAATTAGAATTTATTGTTGTTTTGATTAATGCTTTAACAATCTAACTGAAATAGAATAGCTGCTTATTTTTATTCCAGTTGTAACAATGCTAATGCCATCAAAAAATACAATTTCTATTGAGATTCATTAGTAATACAGTGAAATCAATAGCTGGAAATATCTGCTCTACCCTTCTGATTTCTCAGCTCTCTGATGATCTACAGTCCTAGGTCAAGGGCAGGATGCTTTAGTGAGTTGTCAGCATCCCACTTCTTCACCAGGAATAGTGTCAGTGGTGGTGATTTCCTTATACCAAGTTTGTTCAGGGTTATTTTTATTTATTTCAACCCATATTTTTACTTTTCTGTTCATCTCTAGGGCTTCTAATACCATGATTGTTGAGGTTCATTAATCTTTTCCCTATGTGGTACTATTTCTTTTGGTGAAGGAGAACCATTCAACTGGAAAGCTGAGGAAAAGTTAAGCTTAAAAAAAAGTCATGTGATAACCAGCTCAGTTTATACAACTTGGAAAGTGTGGAGTAGATGCCTGAACTTTGGGTTCTGTTGCTGTTTCAGCTAGGAGAAGCTATACAGAGAGTTGCAACAAAAAATACAGATGCAGCTAAAATCAAGCAAAAGTAAGTTCAAGACCAGACAAGGACAGTTAAGTATGACTAGTTATTTTTATAAAATTGAAGGCTTTATGCTACCCCTTAGCAAAACCAGTTTCCTGATTCACATTTCACATATTCACATATTCAAAAATTTACCATTGGAGTGGACAAATTTGTCCTCTGCTTACCTTAATAGCAGTATTTCAGATACTTTATTCTTTCTATGTAGTGAAAATTAAGAGAGCAGCATGTAAAATAGGTACTTATTTTCTAGATATATAAATCTACCAATTATCTATTAGAATTAGTTTTTAGTTGTTAGCAACATACAGTGTTTCATACCATTGCTATGGTTGCACCGAGTGTAAATCAGCTTGGAGAAGCAGAATAACTCCTTCAATACAACCAGTAAAACATCACTTCAAAGTCTTCCATCCTATCCATATGTGCTTGTGACTTTTTCCCTGGCTTTCACTCTCCACTGGTCTTTAACAGTTGGAAGGGTGAAAAACGAGGGGGGAGCTTTTACAAGTCAGAAGAGAGTAGGACAACTTGAGTAGGATCTCTTCCAGTGATAGGACTTGTGGGAATGGTTGAAAGCTGTGCCAGGGGAGGGTCAGACTTGACATCAGGATGCATTTCTTCAGCAAGAAGAGTGGTCAGTCACTGGAACAGGCTTCCTAGAGGGGAAGCTGTTGATGGTCCAAGCCTGTCAGTGTTTACATTGTCCTTAATAATATGCTTTCACTTTTGGTTAACCCTGAAGTGATCAGGCAGTTGGACTAGATGAGCACTGTAGGTCCCTTCCAACTGAAATAGCCTATTGTATTCTACAGTCTGTTCTGTAGGAATGAGAAAGGAGCCAAAAGCACGTGTCAGTTGTGGCTAGAAGATAAGTGCTGTAGCGAAGTGGCAGGCAGGCATGTTCCAGAGTGCCAAACCTTTGGCTCTATTCCCCTTTCAGGGATCTCTTCTCTCTATTTGTGCTATACTGTATTGCTGTCCTCCCTCCTGTGTCTTTCTGCTGCCTCATCTGCCTCCTGGCTTTTGCAGCAAGTTGCCTTGTGACTCTGTCTTGTGGAGTCACGATAAGCATGTAATGAGGAACATGAAAACATATGTCTTGAAAAATGGCTTCCCTTTGAGGTGGTAGATGCTTTATTTGCTAATTGTGTCAGTGTTTCATGTTGTCGTTGAAAGATGGAAAACCTCAGTAGTGAATTTCCATAATTTGGGTTGAAGGGATTACATCTAAGACTGGCTTTAGAAGTGTTCCTCTGAGACTGTTGGAGTGCTGATGTTTGTTAATAATAACCATGTGGCTGTCATCTATTGTCTTTAATTTACTAAAAAGTCCTAGGATTTTCCTGTCCCCTGTCATTGTGTTTTGATGTCTTTTTATCTTTGTGGTGGCATATGCCTGCATTTAATTATTTCTTCTTCAGATAATTTTTCTCCTTGTTAGTAAATGACCCAGTAGAGTTACTCTGCTCATTTTACTTTGACATTTACTTTAAGGTACTATATTTTTTTTTCCATGAGTGTTTCTTCAGAACTTTTGGTATCATTGAAAATATGCTGAAACAAGTGAAGGTGATTTTGGTTGTATATTGAAGCAGTAGGGGTATAGATTTGCTGATAAACCCTGAAGAATAGATTTGAAATCAGTGAGATTACACATTTCTGTATTTCTGTGACTCACATAGTGCTATATGTACCTGAGATGGTCAGATTCACAATTTTCCAAGGAATAATAAACATATTTCAGCATTAGGCTATATCAGTGTAAAGATGTTAAAATACATTCATGTATTTAACAATGCATATATTCACTATGAAAAATGCTATATTGATGTTTATAAGAAGTATTTATAACATTATAATATAAAGAATTCATCATCGGGTAATCAAGACAAATTAGTTGCTGAAGATTACATAAAAATAGCAATGAAATTTATTTTAACCTTATCATAATAAAGGTAAGTAAATGCTTTTTTAGTAAAGTGTAGACCTATTGTCATTGGGAAAGAGAAAACATACAGCATTTATATTATATTTATTGTACTTTTTTTGTATGACCATGATAATTGAAAAGCATTATATGTGACCAGAGGTGTAAAATGGAGAGATACTTCATTAATTACTGTTATTATTCTGCTGATAATACTATGAGGTGCTTGTTAGATTGATGTACAAGGATGTAGTGGGCTTTAACCTGCTTACTCAACAGTTTGTGCTTATTCATTGATAGTCAATGCTTTGTACTGCTGTTATAACTGTTTGGGTTTTTTGGTTTGGTTTTTTTTTTTTTTTTTTTTTTTTTTTTTAAGAATCACATAATTGTATGAAACACTGATTGTATACATACGCCTTCTGAAATAAATTTACTTACCCTTATGTATCCGCTGAGATCCTAGACACTCTGAGAAACCATCTTCTAGGGGTTGGTAGACATCTTCTAAGCATAGTCAGGGCCAGAAACTGCTGCTAAAATTCACTCTTTCAGCTTACTGTTACCCTCGTGTTGGCACGCAAAGGCTGAGATGGTACAATCCTTAGCCATGTCACTCTTTTTTGAGGATCGGACTGTTCTGTTATTTATTTATACCTGTATTGTGATGTAATGTCTAAGTTGTCCTGGTTCTAGTACAAACCTAATAATTACACTGCCTGAAATTGCAGTTTCTAGTATCTATCAAATGGTCCATGACTCTCTGGAGATAAACTGGTAAATTAAAATCTAGCTCTTTTTATCAAAATATCTCTATATCAGCTTTTTCATGAATCCAAGTATGTAGCATGGACAATGAATGTCTCATTTGGCAAATACTTTTCTGAATACTGTGATTTTTTTTTTAAGTAAAAGTATAGATTAAAATACTGTATAGGAGAAGGCTGTAAAGGCAGTGATGAAACAACAGATCTGTTATTGAGAGCCTCCAATGAAATAATGTATCTTGCCATTCTTCACTTTTATGCTGCACAATATCTTCACATTTTGTATTGGTTTGCATTCCAACTGCCTTGTCTGTCCTCAGTGACAGTGGTGTTAAGATAGAGTGAGTTAACTGTATGGTATCAATATAATTACAGACTGCACTGAAAACATATAACACTTGGAATATTTGGAATCATTCTGATTTTGCTACAGAATCTCAGCCTTCAATTGGGTTGTCATGCTTTTTGCTGAGAATAAGGTAGCAGTGAGAGTGAAAATACCTCCTGTCTTTTTTACAGCATCTGGTATTCAGTGGAGAAGATCAGACATCATCATGCTTACCAGGATTTAAGTGATCTATGTGGAGCCGTTTAGATAAAGTGAGCATGTTTTGGGAGTAGTGACAGAAAGTAATCAGAATCTAATGTGTGTGAACTAGAGACTGATGGTGAAACTTGGGATCCACAGAGAGCAACCAGAAAGCTTTGCACGGTGAGAATCCAGTGTGCTGCTCAGCAGTGCTGCTCTTATGTACTAGGAGTAATAGCAGCGCAACAAGAATATAATAATCTCCATAAGAATTGGACTGATGTTTTGAAGATTCGGAAGTACTGTATTCAAGACCACTTTTAAGGCAGCTCCAGATCTTTTAACTTTTATTATGTGTCATCTGTTCATTCACCACCATTACACAGAATGAAAAAAAAAAGGCATAGTTACCTTATAAAGAAAAATAACCAAAATGCAGAAGATACTTCTGTGTAGGTTGACAGCCAGTTTTAGCCATGATTGTTTGGGCTTTCTTGAGAAGTGGCTGCTATTATGCCCTGGTAATTTTATGCCTCCTGCCATTGCAGAGTCTTCCACCACTCTGATTAAGGACTAACATCTGCCATGAGGTATTTTTCATTCTTCTGCATTACCCATGACTTAATCAATTTTGGACTATGACAAGCACAATGTAGTACAGAATAATTCATAACATTTGCTATATTTGAAATTATAATGTTTACATTATTGGTTTTGTAATTTATTTATGCATCTCAACTAGCTAATAGCAAGATTGGACTATTAAAATGTTTACTAATGCTTCCTTCAACTTGTTTCTTTGCAATTACAATTCTAACACAATTACTACAAATAAATATGTCTCTAAACAAAAAAAAAAAAGGTAATCATTACCCTATTAATTTATTTTCCAGTTGAATCCTGAATTCAAAATTAATTTAACTGGAACAGATAGTACTCATATTTCCTGCTTCCACAAGGGTTTCCGTCTTCCATAAGTACAAAAGTTAATTGTAAATGCTAAAAGTGAAGGGTTTCAATATAAACTCAGCTCTTCTTTGTGTATAGAGAGAAACAGTAGAAGAAAAATATACTGTAACTATGTGTGGAAGATTTGTTATCTCAATTTTTTACTGTAATAAGAATATAAATGTAATAAGACTGGGCCTTTGCTTTCTTTAAACTATAGTACTGAAGAGTCTAGTTGGTGTGTCTTCATTGCTCAGATGCCACTTTTTGGTTGGGATTTTGCATAACAGGAAAAAGAGATGATCAAAACCAGGAGATGGCTTATTTCATGTTCACTGCATAGAAGTCACACATTTTTCTTGTCTTATTCCCACTGGTTTACTAATGGTGTTTTTCTAGATCTCAGCATATTTGATGGAATCTGAATTTCAAAAGAGCCCTTTCATCCTGGAAATGAGAATGTGTTGGCACAGTGGTGTGAATCATGGGCAAGTTTCATAGTGTTGTATCTAGTGCTGTATTTGTCTGTACAGAACTTCATGATCCAGCCCCGGGATTATTTATAAGCATTAAGGACAAGGCTTCAAAACATGCCTGCTCATCTGACTCCTTAATTTCAGAATGAATTAAGTACTTAGCCATCTTAAAAATATGGGGCTGAGCTAATTTTGCCTTAAACATGTCAGTTTTACATCATCTCTTGGTACTGATGTATTTTATATTTCCCTTTAATTTAGGGTTTTCACAGCACTTTTTATACTGATCCCCATGGCCTACAGTCATTAGAGTTCATTAGAGTTGCTATCAGACAAGTAAGAGATTCTGCTCAAGTTTCAAGATGCCTTCTGTTTAACCTGTTCTGCACAGCTTGTGATTTGTGTTAGCTAAATGTTTCTATGGACTTACTACAAAAGCTTTCTCAGGCGCTTCTTTAATAACAACATCATATATTGCTCTGAAACATTTATCTTCAAATTCATAGAATTTGCCTCTATGAAATGTTTTCCATATGGTGTGATGAAGAGAAGTTTAATAGAGGATGATAGACAATACTCAAATTATAGTGTAGATCACAAAGGTCAGTCTGTATATTTTAATTTCTTTTTGCCAGACAGCCACTTAGGAAAAGCTACATTATTCCAAGATTTTTAGTTAATTACATGGATTGCACCATTTTCGTTTGCACATATTGGAATGTGTCTTCATATCACAACACTAGCCTAGCCTTTAATTTGTGTGCTGCAGTTTTAATTGGTAGAGATGTTTTCTGTAGCAGCATGCATCTTCTGAAATAGGGCAGCGCACATCTTTTGATTAATGCAAACTAAGTCACTGGAGTGTTCATGTTGGCAGCATCAATTTATAGGCATAAAAGCTAGAAAAGAATGCAGAAAGAATAGCAAGCCTGTTATTAGTATTCCATGTCACTTTATTTATATATTGATGTTCCAAAATCTGGACTTTTGCCTACTGATGTGCTATTTAAATAATTTTTTATTATCGAGTTGTAGATATTTTTTAGTTTGATTACAGAATGATGATTTTTCCTACTCTGTTCTAAACTATTGGTAGATAGATGCATGAATTCAAATGTCATATGACTTTTTTTTCCCAAAAGCTGGAATTAATCAATTTTATGGAAAATTCTTTTCATATCTGTGTAATTTCAGCTGTAGTAGTATTTTGAAAGTAGGACATTGCCGCTACCTGAGTTGCTAAGACAAGTCAACTTTTTTTTCTTGACCTTGCTTGACTTGGATGCCTTGGGCTTTCTAAAATACCCTAGCAAATACTAAAGTGGCATTTAACATGTAGTCTATGCTTAAACTCCATTTATATGGAGTTTATTTATCCATTTAGTTTTTGTTTTTAAACCTTGATCTATAAAGTCCCTAAGAAGAGTCTTTTAAGGAAATTACATGCTCATAGGGAAAACGCAAACATGACCTAATTGCAGAGTGAACACTACCTATTATATTTAATCTCAAAAAACCTGAAATGAACATCAAATAACTACACTGTGGTTCTCAGGCCCTGATGCATGGAGACATAAACTGTGTCTACTTAAGCATATTAATTATTCCCAGGACTGTTACTTGGTACTAAAACTGGCATGAGAGTCGCTGCATCCATGGTGGTCATGTCTCATGCTCTCCAAAACAGAGGGTGCATGCAGAACTTTTATTGTGAATGGTCCCTGGCCTTGGATAGTGTGTGTTTCAGCCAGGACCCATATTTCTCTTGGAGACTCTAGTGAATCTGTGTCTGCCCAGATCCGTTCTGGCCATTGGGTGGTATAGTTGGTCAACTTCCAGTTCACAGGGACAATCCCTGACACTCAGGGATCTGTGATTTGCAGAAAGCACTGGTTAGCAGTAGTTTTGGCTCAAGAGATTGGCTCTTTGGTGCCCCCGAGTGTCCCCTGCACCCTCATCCCTATTAATTGATGCCCCTGGGTGTACGCTCCCAGTCATGATTGTCCTATATGTCCCTGCCCTTCCAGGAGGCCAAAAAAATAGCCAAGCTCTGGAGTCTGTGGCAGTTTCTACTTTGAGGCCTGAGAATTGCCAGCCTTAGGTTTTTGGCTTTTTGGCATATTTGAATCAAAAGATTCCTAAACCTAAGAATATTGAGTGAGGAGAAAGGTTTGCTAGCAAGTTAAATTTAGATCATAGAGACAAGATTTAACATGTGCATTAACATTTGAGGGATATATATATATATATGTATAAAATATTTATATATAAATATGTATTTAGATAGATAACATAAATTAATATTTAACATTAAGGTTTCAAAGTGCACTTAATCAGTGGGATGCTCTACCTTTGCTCATTTCTCATTTAGCTCCCTGCTTATTCTCCACCTCAGCACAATCTTCAGATTTGTTCCCTTGATTTCTCATGTCCTGCCTCATAACTTGTTGTCTTCAAACAGAAGATTGATGAAACATGCCATGAACTTTTACCCTTCCTCTCCTTTATATTTTTTGTTTGTTTGTTACCTTGCTTGATTCTGTTACCTCTTTTCTCCTTTTTCTGCTTCGTATTTCCTTGAGAACCTCCTGGCCATCTCCTGGCACCTTTCTCTCCAGATACCCAGATTGCTTGCCTTTCAGCTTCATCCTGGGTTTCTCCCTTTTAGAAACATTTTATAATGGAAAACAAGGTGTATTTTATAGTGTCTGATGCCATATCTTGTACAATACTTTGCAAACAGTCACAGTTTTGCTTTCTAGAATTAAAGAAAATCTTTTTCAGCCAAGAAGGAACTTGGATATTGGAGGCTTCTGAGAAACCAGAAGAAAATAAAAATGCAAATATAAATTTTTGTTTCTTGTCTATTCTACCCCTCTTTTGTTTGTTTAATCTTTTGATTATTTAGATTTTTTTCCTTTTAAATTGCTTGCACGTTCTGATTTTGTAGATGCATGAAAAGACCAATATCCTTTCTTGGAACATCCCTCTAAACAAGTACTTTTGAAATGGACATTAATATTCTCAGTCATCCAGGTGGGCAGCCATGAAACTCTGGGCAAGAACTGACATTCTCCAGTGATTATCAACAATTCTAGCTCTCTTACAAGAGCATGTAGTGACAGGACAAAGCAAATGGCATAAAACTGAAAGACAGTAGATTTAGATTAGGTGTTAGGAAGAAATTCTTTACTGTGAGGGTAGTGAAGCACTGGAACAAGTTGCTGTGGTGGTATTCAAGGCCAGGTTGGATGAAGCTCTGAGTAACCTGGTTTAGTGAAGGGTGTCCCTGCTCATGGCAGGGTTATTGGAACGAGATGATCTTTAAGGTCCCTTCCAACCTAAGCTGTTCAGTGATTCTCGCCAGTACTAAGACAGCTCTATATTTTCTAACTGAAACAAAAATCTATCTTATATTTTCATTACTCCTTAAAATTGAAATGACGAACATGTCAGTGCTGTCAGCTGTTGCTGTTGGTGGCATCCATCCTAAAACAAAAGGGAAAGCTATCGGATTTTTGTCAGCATTAAAAAAACCCCAACAATATACATACCAAGTCCTGATGAAATATTTTTTTGTATGAAATGGTTACAATTTGTTGAGAAAAGCACTTCCACAAAAATAAATTTCTTATTAGCTCAGCATCAAGTTGTAGTTCTTGTGTTGGGCTGAGCCTCAGCAGGCCTGTTTTGCAATGGAACAGATTGTTTCACGACACGGTGTGCTCCTGGAAATTTTCTTCTTCTTTGAGAATGAGCCTGTGGCATTTTCTGAACTTGAGAGGCTGTTTCCTGTGCTAATCAAGGCAGTTGACAAACCCTTCAGCATGCTTGAATGTGGGTTTGTCCAAGTTCTTTGTCTACCCTGTACACCCTTAGGAACAAGAGCATATTGGCAGAATTTTTTTTTTCCTGCCAGCTGCTGAGATCATCAGCAACAAACATGTAACCAGATGAAAAGCTTGTTAGTCTGAAACATAAAATGCAGGCAAACTGAGCGATTTCCTTTTAACGTTTTCATTGAGAATTGCATTTTTCCTTGTTTATTAAATATTTCTTGATGTGTAAGCTGTGGTTTGATCTGGGCATGGTTAATTAGAATGTTTATTGCAAAACAGGGTGGTTCTCAAATGTGGGCAGTCTTACAGATCTCACTACTGTTTCACCAATGTGCTGGGAAAAAAGAGGTCTCCGTGGAAGGACTTTTTTGTATGCCTGTTAACAAACGGTAATAGTGAGGTAATTTGTGAAGGTGATATTAAAGTGGAAGAGGCAGGAAAGAAGATGTTCCCAGATACAGGTAAATATAATGGGCATTTTCATTTGCTTGACAGTTCTGAGTAAGGCAGTTGTTCTTTTCCACACTTACAGTCAAAGGCCTACCTGCCAGTTACCTTCACTGAAAGAATGAATTGCTTGTAAAGAAAAGCAGGGCATACACCAGATTTGTATGGCTTGCTTCTGTGTAACAAGATAAACCACTATTCAAATTGGTGAACAGAACAAACTGAAAGATATTTATGCTTTTTAGATGAAATTTAATGTCTGTTTACTTAGACTCATAGGAAAATTGAGGTTGGAAAAGACCTCTGAGTCCAACCATTAACCCACCACTGCAAAGTCCACACCTAAACCATGCCCCTCAGTGCCATATCTACATGTTTTTTGAACATTCCCAGGGATGATGACTTCACCACTCCCCTGAGCAGCCTGTTCCAATGCTTCACCACCCTTTCGGTGAAGAAATTTTTCCTAATACCGTGTCTAAACCTCCTTGGCACAACTTAAGTCCGTTTCCTCTTGTCCTATCGCTTGCTACATGGGAAAAAAGACCAACACACACCTGTGTACACCCTCCTTTCAGGTAGTTGTAGAGAACAGTAAGGTCTCCCTTGTGCCTTCTTTTCTTCAGGCTAAACCCCAGCTCCCCCAGCTGCCCCTCATAAGATTTCTGCTACAAATTAGTTACCAGAATTACATGCTAGTTCTTTATCCTGTTCTGCACAAGTATTTACTGGGTTTATAGTACCTTACTGAGCTGCTGTACATTAGTCACTAAGCAGTTTAATGACAGATATGCTAATAAGGAGAAGGGTGATCAAGAGCTTGCATAGTGGCAGCCTATGGGCTCCTACATCAAATATATTTTTTTTGTGTTCCCTCTCATTCACGTGACCTGAGATGCTGCATTTTTCAGTTACTTGGTGTTCACAAGTCCTGGGGCAAAATGAGAGTACTGAAATGGGTTTTATGGAAATTTTAAGGAAAATTTTCCAAGGAAATAAGTTAGTTTGTGCAAGTAAGTTGTTTATTTGTCTGCCAGACTCTTTTTCCCAGATAATTTTTTTGACATGTTGGCTAATTTCAAATCTATAGGAAACAGAAATTCATTATTCTCTTTTTATCATATATGTATGGTAGTGACAAGGTAAAAGCAATGCTTGAGGTCATGTGTTTGGAAAAGATTCATAACAGACCTTAGTAAACACTGATTCCTGGAAAAACTGTTATCTGTCACAGAGCTGAGCCCAATCTGATAATACATTGCGGTGCACTGGGCTTGAGGAGTTAACTCACTTCTCACAGGGTCTGGCATAGACTTTTAGGCCAGCTTTTCTATACCCTGGACTAGGAACTGCCTTGAAAGTGGGTGCCATTGCTTTGAACTTGACTTGAAATGATGGAAAGCCATCTGTAGGAGTTTAGAATATATTTGGTTTTATGATATGTTGTTGTTATAACTGCAGGACATTGACCTTAAGAAAGAGAAATACATCTTTTTGTAGGGTGAAAAAATGATACTTGGCCATTTATACCAGTGTGGAGTCTTCCAGCCAGCTGGTCTTATGAATATAGTGCCTAAGTATCATTTATGGATATCCACATGTGTGAGGCATCAGCAAGGATACAGGATTCAGACTTACTCCTAGACTGTAACAAATTAATCAGTTGTGTAGACTCACCACAAGCAGGTTTCACTACTACAGGGAGCTTCTCAGGTTGCTTGCTGAGTTTCCTGGCAGCTTTGCTGCTTACTCTTGATTCAGTTTCATATAACTGATCTTTGGTAGTGATCTTGTCTGTGATAAGCAAAGGATTTGGTGGGGGGAAAAAAGGGAGGCTTCCCATCACTGATTTTTGGATAGATGCCAGGAGCATACACGGTACTCACATTATTTGAAAACATTATCCTGGGCCCCTTTTTTTCCTCTTGACAAGATAACAGGCTTTGATGAAGTTGCAGACAGGTTCAAACATGTCTGCTTCACCTTTTAAAATTGATTTCTAGAAATGTAGTTGGAGGAATTGAAGGATATTTGCAGGAAATGAAACTAGTCTTCTTGACATCTCTATGTTTTAATTTAGTGCTGTAGTCTGTACAATGAAAACAAGTACTCTTAAGGCAAAGTGACAAGTCTATGAAAAACATGCATCTTGTTTGCTGAAGTATCAGGCTGTAATACCACTATAGGATGAATTTTAATTCCTTATGTCAAATAAGACAGTGTAATGAAATCACATTACCTCATGTTAATGTGGTTTCTTTCCTATGAACACAAGTTCACTTGCTTGAAATTTTCTTTGTTGCTATAGAGAATCTTATTTCCAGGCAGGACTCAGGTTTCCTACTTCTTCAATAGTTTGCAAATACTTGGTTTATATCCAGTCATAAGAATGTCCCTAATCTTGCCTCAGTTGCCAAATGCTCTTTCTTGCATAAATAAATGGTAGCCAAGAACACCCAGGGGCCACTTAACAAAAACTAGTATGATGTAGTTACTAAACCTGTCTGTTACGTCTAGTGCTTGTTCCAACTTCTGATTACTGGGCTGGTTTTTGTGTCCTTGTGTTATGACCATTTCATTAAATGGACAGGAATAGTGCATTCGCCCAAGCGTTGGCATCTTGTTTGCGTGTCCCCTACCATGTCTGTAGATCAGTAGGTGAACGGTCAGACATGGCTTGAAGTACAGTAAGAGTGAGGAAAACCTACTGAGTGTGGTGTGGGCATGAGTGTGTTCTATCAAATTCATTGAAAATTCTGCAGAAAAATCCACAGGAGACTCTGGAATAAAATCTCTTTAGAATATTAAAATATCTTTAATTTTACACATTTCCTTCATTTCAGCTTCCGTGATTTTCACTGCACATTTAGAAGTGTGTGAATTTATGTTGCTTCATGCGCCATATATTTTTAGATATTGCTGACAGTTTCTCCTGAAGAGGCAGTACAGGAAGGTTGGTCATCATTTTAGTGTACGGGACTGATCCTCTGGACCAAGTATCTGTTTATAAAGACTTCCAAGTGGAAGCTTAGAGCAAAGATATGCTCTCCAGTGGGTTTCTGAATAAAGGCTTACATACCTTTCTGCTGTTTAGGTATCACTGGTTTAGTCCTTGAAAGGTTTTATTTGTAACTGTTGCTCTCAGTTTGAAGTAAGATTTAATCATATATATCAGACCTGAATCATTTGTTTCCTTCTTTTGTGCCTTTTTTACCAGTTACAAATAAAAGGTTTGTTTATTTTATATATAAATTATTTGTTTTATATCTGAGTGTATGTATTTTCCTGTCTGTACAGCAGTCACGGCCATTCTTTTCTATTTGCTGACAGAGCACATTAGGAAGCAAAGGTCATATTCTGAAACACCCTTAAGTCTCTCCCACCTCTGCACAATTCTGTGCATTTACTTGGGGTTTCATCATCTCTTCCTCAGTGAACTTCAGTTTTCCTGTCAGTCTTCTGGATACAGTTGACTTTCTGAGCCCAAGATCTGAAGTCACATCCTACATAGAAGCTACTATTTTGAAGGTTTGTAGGCGCCTTTCAAATACTTTGATAACTCTGTAAGCAGAGATTATTAGCTCATTAGTGGCATTGCTAACTGGAAAACCAGGAGAGGTCAGTGAGGAGCCTGAACACCAAGCAAAATTTTATACTGGTTCTTAACTTCAGTAAGTGGCATCTTTTCATAATTTTCAATATTTTGAACTTCCAGACATCTGTCTTACTCTTTAGCTATTCTACTTCACAGTACAGAAAAACACGAAAAAGGGTAAGTAAGAGCACAAGGGGAAAATATACCTGCTGGTTCATCTCTCCCTCTTGCTTTGAGGACAGAATAACAGACATTATACTGAAGAGGGAAAAAGAAAGTATTTCCCTCTTTCCAGTAACTGTGAAGAGACACTCCTTTTGGCTAGTTAATCCAGCTGGGCAGAGCAACTCTCTCAAGAATACCAACAGCTTTCAGATAGTCAGGGTTAGGTGATGAATATCTCACTGGTGGACTTAACAGTGATGTCATTGATCGATTCGTCTTTCAGCCCTACTTACCTGTTCCACACCATACAAAATGTAGCACAGCGTTGATGTTTTCTCTTCAGATTAATCCGTTAAAACATTTCAGTGTGTCTTGAAGTGCTTTGTTGAATGGACTTTTACACAGTAGAAGCTACAGAAATCTTTGTTGACAGAAAGCTACTTTCCTTTTCTTACATGTCATAGCAACGCAGTTTTCTAGGATGTTAAACTCAAGGACACCTAGAGATATGTTTACAAATAAATACACTCTTGATGTTTTTAGTGTTTTTTGCTTTATTTTTTTTCTGATATGAGTAAATCTTCCTGCTCTCTATTTCCTCTTTTTATGAGTAGTCCCATGCTCAGATGAAAATAATCCAGGATTAAATAAAAAATATTTCAACAGTTTTCAAGTTTGCCTTTCATCCAACTGGTGACATATTCATAATACTATCTAAGCTGCTCTGAAGGTAAGAGGTAAGAAGGGAGAACTATACTGAGAACAGCTATTTAGTGAACTGCACACCATAGTTTGAGCGATATAATAACTGCCAACACCAAACTTTCATCACAACCTATGCAGGGTAACTCCCCAAAGACATATTTGATTTCAAAGACACGTTTGAAAGAACCTTAGTCTTAAAAATCTTACCCAGTGGCTTGCTTTCTTATTTGATAAAAAATATATTTAATCAATGTTGTAATCATTCAGTCCTTTTTGTTACCGTTTTCTCCCCAAAGTACAAAAAAACCCCGTATGTTGAAGCTAACACTGTTGTCACTCCTTAGATGTTATCAACAACTGTATTTAGTGGGCCATCACACTCAAAATGTATCCCAGATCTTTTCTTCATACTGCCCTTGCTGATGCTGACCTTAAGATTGCTGTTGGTTATTTTTATTGAGGTGAGAAAGACTCTTATCAATTTCTTGCAGTAAATTTCATCCTCAATAGTAATTCATTTTCTTTGTGGTAACAGTTGATATACATCTAGAATTATGTGGAATAGCGTATTGAGGAATTATTCAGCAGTTGAAGTAGGATTATGTGGACTAGTGTCTTGTGGAACTGCTTGGCAGGCTTAAAATTCTCCATAGAAAGCTATGTGTCTGAGCAGATGTTCTTCATAAATTTGTCAAGAACTAGTATTTCCACTTTAGCACTTTTCTAGTTTCTTAACACTGTTGGTATTCTCTTTATAGTTTTTTTAATCTATACTAATCTAGGCATAGATCAGTAGCTAGATACATTAGGTAATCGTTTTTCTACCAATACTATAATTTGGAGATGGAAGGACCCTGTGGCATACCTTTGCAAGTTGCTGAGTGCACTAGGGGTAGAGTCAGAGTAGCAGCTAGGCAGTAAAAATCAGTTGCCAATGTAGAGAGAGGGGTGCGAAATCTAAATTCAGTTTTACCTAGTCTTTGCTCACTTTAATTTTCTCCTTTGTTTGCTTGTTAATTCTTTTTTGGTTTTAGTCAATTTGAAAGATGAAGTTCTTTAAATCTTTAATTTCTTTTCTACCTATATTAGTACGTTTTGTTAAAGAAGTTTCCGAAGGATATAGGGCTTATGTGATCATGCTGTTTCTGTCTTCTAACTTTTTCTGCAATAACATTTAAATCTTTTGGATAAGTTCAAGCAAATTTGACAGACAAGGATAAATCTGAAAGTTACTGCATTTAAAGAATCAGAGGATAGTTCATGTGTGAAGGAACATTGGGAGATCTGTAGTCAAACCTCCTGCTCTAAGCAGGGCCAACCAAGGGTTCAGACTAGGTCATTCAATAGTTCATTCAAGTGGATCTTGAAATCCTCCAAAGGAGGAGATGGTACTGCATATTTTAGAAACCTGCAGCACTGCTGGGCAGTCCTCATGGTGAGAAAACTTACATAGTCCAAACCTTTCTGTTTTCACCTTTTCCCTGTTTTCTCTCATCCCTGTTACACACTGCTACGAAGAGGCTGACTATGAGAACACAGGCACTGCAGAGCTGCTGTTCGATCCCTTAGAGCTGTTTCTTCACCACAATAAACAGGTCCAGTTCTCTCAGCCTCCTCTCACAGGGCATGTGTTCCAGCCCCAACCATCATGGCTGACCTCCACCCACCTTGCTCCACTTGGTCAATGTCTTTCCTGTTTTGGGGAAGAGAGGTGGCAAACCTGGCCCCAGTGTTCTGATACATACAGTGTGAGTACTGACTAAAGGATATGGTCACTTTCCTATGTTTCCTCTGTGTTCTGTAAAATAGGCAACCTGGTAGAGGATAATGGCCCTAAAGTCCAACAGTGGAAAAAACCCTACATTATGAATGAAACTTTTAATGGACTGCATTTTTAGATGTGCCCAACTTGAAAAGATGTTCGGTAGGACATCATGCCTTATGGGACATCATGGAATCTAATCACAAGAGAAAAATCTTTTTCAGCACTTGTGGCTGATTGTACTCTCCTGATAACCCCTCCCAACTTCTATTAGACACTGAATATTTTTACATTTGCAATTCTCATTCTTAGGGGTTTGAATGTCCTTTTCATGACTAGAAACCTCTTAGGATGTTCCCTTCCCATGAATTAACTTCATTTTAATTTTTACAACTGGTTTTATTGAGTCATCTGCTTTTTTTTCCCCTGTCTGAAAATCCAGTACCCCTGCTTTCAATTACAACTGTAACACCCTACACAGAAAATGAGCCTTCATGTATGTTTTTAGTATTTTCTATTTTAAAAATATGCTGGGATTTTTTGTTATTTTAACACCATTGTAGGTGTTCAGAGTTCCACCTCTCATTTTTTAATAATCTTTAAATTAAAAAAGCTCTTTCTAAATTAGAGCTGTCAGTGATTTAGCGATTATCATTTTTCACTGGCGTTGGCTCATTCTTCCTCTTTCAGTTCAGAAATTCTTTCATTAACCTGCAGAAAAACTGTACTTCTCAGGATACCAGATAATCTTGCTATGCATAATGCTACATGTATGCAAGAGGTTGGTGTTATTCCCATTCTGGAAATAATTCCCATTAATAGCATATAGTTCTTTTGGAGGACCTGATCTTGTTAACAACACCTCACGATTCTCTAATGAAGCTATGCCAGTACTGCAAACACAAAACCAAAAAAAAACCAGATAGGTAAAGTGCAAGGTAGGTTGCAGAATTCCTTTAAGTGGGAAACAAACGTTGACAGCAGAAAGGGATGTGTAGATTCTAGTTTTTTGGTGGGTTGGACAGACTGACAAGAAGAACATTATTTTTTGATGAGTTTTGACATGACTCTTGAGTGTAGCAAAAGAATGTTTTTACTGTGGGATGCTGAATTTTAATAGAAAAACTATATTCATGACAGAAGTTTTGTAATAGGTGTCAAGTACTTTGAAGAGAAATATGATTAACATCATTTTATTGGCACTGTAAGAATAAAGCAGAGCGTTTTCAAAAAAGTAAGAGCTACTAACTCAGCTATTCCATTTTATAACTCCATGAAGGAAAAGAAGTTACTTCCCTAAAAAAAAAAAACCACATAAAAGGGCTGACAGTATTTCCGGAATTTTACAGCTCAGAGTCTGAAGGGAGCTCAAGATAAATTTTCATAGGGAGCAATATCTCTAGAAAGATATTAGAAATGCTTTTAGTCTCTGACTCTTCTCTAGTGATGACCGCTTTGTGCGTGACTGAGATATGCATGTTTTCTTGAAATTAAGAAGGATGACATACATGTGCATTATACAGAAGCTAGTGCAAGAGTACTGTGTTAATGATGAGAGTCAAAAGTGAGGCATATTTGGGGATTAACAGGTACTGGAGGAGGTAATTAAATAGCTCTGTGTCTCCCTGCTTTAGTTCAGTTAGCTCAGGGAAAAAGGGAGTGAAAAATGTATGAAGTTTCTTCTCACGGAACGCTTTATTTTCTCTTCTTACCTGAGATCAGTGATGCTAAAAATGTATTGTTGAGTTCCTTGTGTTTGTCCTCACTGTAGGAATGCCATTGCTTATGGACAGCCTATTTCCATTGGTCACCAAATCCTGTCTTAAGTAAAGCATTGGCATTATAGGCAGTGCCTTTGAGACAAAGTAATTGTAAATCAA